>NW_026111604.1:413686-443686 GCF_024679095.1 Eriocheir sinensis
GTGGTAGTAATAGTAGTAGTGATGGTGATAATATTAATAACCATAAAAAAATACCGTTGTTTTGTGAATATGAAAATGGTAGGGGACTAAAACACACACACACACACACACACACACACACACACACACACACACACACACACACACACACACAGCAGCTCTTTCACGGATGAATGGGAGATACAATGAGACCTAATGTTGGCTGTTGCTCCTCCTCCTCCTCCTCCTCTTCTTCCTCCTCCTCCTCCTCCTCCTCCTCCTCCTCTTCCGACCACTGCACGTTTGATCTCAGACTCTTTCCTCCCTCCTTACATTTCTGAGCCCTTCCCTTTCCCTTCCTTTCCCCTCCCCTTTCTTTGCGTAGTGGTGTATGTCTTTCTTGGGGGTTGCCTGCGGGCTCCCTTCGATGGCCTGGTAACTGTTGGGCTAATATTAGTATACTGGAATAAGAGATGGGGATAGTCGTAGTAGTAGTAGTAGTAGTAGTAGTGGCACCAGGTTTAGTAGAAGTAGTAGTAGACAGTTTGCATTACCATACTACTAGGAAAAAAATCAGGTGAAAAATATATGTAGGTGTTATTAATTCAAGGAGCTTTATTAATAGAAATACTAATAACATCTGTAACACTTATATATTTTTTACCTGATTGCAAGAGTATTTATTTTTTTCCTAGTCACACATTCATCATTAAATTTTATCTCTAATTCTAACTTTCTATACAACTACTTAGAACATGACGTATGTCCGTGTGTGTGTGTGTGTGTGTGTGTGTGTGTGTGTGTGTGTGTGTGTGTGTGTGTGTGTGTGTGTGTGTGTGTGTGTGTGTGATGACTGACTGCCTCTGATCGATGGCTCACCCTCGGGGCCTTGTGTTCATTTTCTCTCCACCACGCCGCAGCTTCTTTACCTCCATGTCTCTCCCTCTCTCCCTCTCTCCCTCCTCCTCCTCCTCATCTCTCTCCCTCTCTCGTCCTCTCACTGGATCTCTCTCTCTCTCTCACTCCACCCGTCCCTGCATTTATCTCCCTTCCCTACCCACCTCTCATTCTCTATTATTTCCTTCGTCCCGTCTTTACTGATACGGAGAGAGAGAGAGAGAGAGAGAGAGAGAGAGAGAGAGAGAGAGAGAGAGAGAGAGAGAGAGAGAGAGAGAGATGCTGCAAGGATGTGTCTGGTTGCATGACGATACGCAGAGCAAAAATAGAGTCTGAGGGAAGAGGGAAGGAAGGAAGGAAGAGAAAAGGGAAGGATGCAATAAGCGTGTGTCTGGTGGTGTGATGAAATAAAGATGACTCATTTTGCGAAGAGGACGAGGAATAGGAAGAGGAAGAGGAGAAATGGGGAAGAGAGGGAAGGTGATATAAAAAAGATGGGAAACATGGAAACATGGACTAGCAGGCAGCAGAAAGCCTGTTGGCTCATTACTAGGCTGCCTGCGTTCAGTGATTCAATCAATCCGTTTGCCATAGGAGTGGCTTGCAGGGAAGGATTAAAGCACTTGTGTATCTACTCTTGGGAACGTTCAGTTCACTCCCGATGCAGCAAAGTGGCGATCAATGCGTTTCTTGAAGGAGTTGATGGTCTCTGCGCTAACCACTTCTGCAAGAAGGCTGTTCCAGTGGCGAACAACTCTATTCGAGAAATAACTCCTGCCGATGTCGGTATTGCATCGCCTTGCTTGAATTGTTTTTCCGTTGTTTCTTGTTCTCAGGTTGGTTTGTAGCGTGAAGAGTTTGGAGTGATTAACGTTGCTGAGCTTGTTCAGGTACTTAAAGACTTGTATCATGTCTCCCCGCAGTCGTCTCTTTTCCAACGTGAAGAGGTTGAGTCGCTCGAGTCGCTCTTCATAGGGCTTCGTTCTCAGTGATGGTATCATCTTCGTGGCGCGGCGCTGTACTCTCTCAAGTAATTCAATGTCTTTCCTGTAATTAGGAGACCAGAATTGCACGGCGTATTCCAGGTGGGGCCTTACCAGCGAATTGTACAAGGATAACATAACTCCCGGCGTCTTGTATTCGAAGTTCCTCGCTATGAACCCAAGCATTGTATTGGCTTTCTTACAGGCGGACTTGCAGTGTTTTATTTGTCTCAAGTCACTGCTGATGGTGACCCCGAGGTCTCTTTCCTCTTGCACAACATGTAATGGTTCGCCACCCATGTGGTATGTGTGGTTGCTGTTTCTGGATCCGATATGCATTACTTTATATTGGGCAGTGTTGAAGGACATCTGCCATTTTTCTGACCACCGTGTGATCTGGTCCAGGTCTCTCTGGATAATTTCGCAGTCTGTCGTTGTGAGGGCCTTCCCACCCACCTTTGTGTTCGGCAAATTTTGAAAGATTGGATTTCAATCCTAGTTCTAGGTCGTTGATATATATGATGAAAAGTATGGGTCCCAGCACTGACCCCTGTGTCACTCCACTTGTGACCGGGAGCCACTCGGAGGCCTGTCCGTTGAGTACAACTCGTTGTTTTCTTCCAGTGAGCCAGTCCTTGATCCACGCTATCAGATTGCCGCCTAATCCCGCCGACTTGAGTTTCTTGAGGAGTCTTTCGTTTGGCACTTTGTCAAAAGCTTTCTGAAAGTCTAGATATATAACATCGCTGGGGATATGATTATCCCAGTTTTCATAGATACCTTGGAAGAAGTCCAATAAATTGGTTAAGCATGAGCGCTTATTCCTGAAACCGTGCTGAGCATCGGAAATGATGTTGTTGTCTTAAAGGAACCTTACGAGTTTGTCTCTGATGATCTTCTCGAGGATTTTTCCCGCCACGGAGGTCAGGCTGATTGGTCTGTAGTTTAGGGCCACACTTTTGTCTCCCTTTTTATAGATCGGAGTTACATTCGCTTGTTTCCAGTCTTTTGGGATTTTGTTTTGTTGTAGTGACAGATTGTAGATGGTGGTGAGTGGCTTGAGGATTTGCTGCTTGAGTTCCTTGAGCAGCCTGGGGGACAAGTCGTCGGTTCCGGTGGACTTGTTTGTCTCGAGTTTGTCTAGGTACTTCTTCACATCCCGTTCGTCGATTGTGCCAATTTCTAGGGGAGTGATTCCCATCGGTGGGGTAGGGCTCTCGGGTACGGACTGGGTATTCTCGACCGTGAACACAGACGCGAAGTTTTTGTTTAGGATTTCGACCATTTGTCTACTGTCCTGTGTTAGTACGTCACTTTCATCTTTTAAGGGACCGATATTGCTTTTTGTCTTCTTTTTGGTTCTTATATACGTGAAAAACTTTTTCGGGTTGGACTTGGCTTCGCGTGCAATTTGCTTTTCATAGTCGCGTTTACGCTGGCGAATGAGTGTTCTGCAGGCTCTGAGGCTTTGATGGTACTGTTCGCGTGCCTCGTCAGTGCCGTTTTCTTTGAGCGAGTTGTATGTTCTCTTCTTTAAATTAATCGCCCGTCGAACCTGGGTAGTCATCCATGGTGGGCTTGTGGCATTATTTGTTCTCCTTGTCTTCATGGGAACAGTTGTTCTCTCTACCTCCAGGAGTTTGTTCTTGAAGCCATTCCACGCTCCGTCCACAGGAGTGTAGGTCATGGGTTATAGCACTGAGAACTAAGGAGGATTAAAGAAGAACAGAGGGAAATCGGATCCATAATAAAGGAAGATAAATAAAATCACACTGAAACCTATACGGATATCAGATTGCGGCGGGAATAAGGAAATCTACTCTGGCATAAATCTTTCCCAATCCACTTTCATTTTTCTTGTGGGCGAGGCGGGAAGGTGGAATAGTAATAACAGATTATGAAAGGTAGAGTGGCGCTGGAAGATGGATCGAGGAAAGCTGCCAGAAAATACCCATAAAACAGGTATTGAATAGGGTGTCGAAGAGAGTGGACGTGGGATGGGTGGAAAGAGAAGCGTTGAGGTGTGAGACGCTGTGGTTTAATCCTCTCGTCGTAAAGATAAAGGAAAAAGGAAAGGAAGGAGGTAGTGGTACATTTCAGACGAAGAAAGGAACGGAAAAGAAAGAAGCGAGGAGGAGAGAAGGAGAAGAGAGTGGGAAAGAAGAGGATAAGATACAGAGAATTAAGACGGGATAACGAAAGGAAAAGAAAGGAGCGAGACAGAAGAGAAGATGGGGACGAGAAGGAAAGGAAAGAAAGAAGGAGGATTAAAAATTGTGAAAGGAAAAAATCAGAATCACATATTTATGACGACGAAATGAGAAGTAAGGAGCGAGGTCATCTTCCTCCTCTCCTATTTCTTCTACGGCCTCTCTACCTTTTCCCTGTTTCAACTGCGTTCTGTCCCTCTCTATTCCTTCTCCCTTTCACCTTCCATTCTTTATTCAATAGGTTGTGTGTGTGTTTACTCTTCCCACACACTCTCTCCCCTCATTCCTGACCTTTTCACCTTCTCCTTTCACCTTCCTTCCTAGACAGTCCAGGTAAATCACTCTCTCTCAGTCGCTACCCTCTTTCCTATCCTTCCCTGCCTTTTCACGATCTCCTTTCACTTTCCTTTCGCGAGACTGTCCAGGTGATTCAAGAGTCTGCCTCCGTCTACTCTCAGGTGTGTTAAGGTGTGGCCAGGTGGCGCTGCGGATACTGGCCAACTCTCAAGCCTTCCATTATGGTCAAGATACACTCCCCGGGAAACTTTCTGGTTCTCATTTATTGCCAGAAAACACACAAACACACACAAAAGATATAAACTGAATTTTCCTCCCGAACACACACACACACAGACACACACACACACGAGGGACTTCAAGGGTAAGCTAAGAATGGTTACCTTCAGCAATTTTTCATTTATTCGTGTCGTGTGAGTGGCAGGTAGTACCCCAGGAGAGAGAGAGAGAGAGAGAGAGAGAGAGAGAGAGAGAGAGAGAGAGAGAGAGAGAGAGAGAGAGAGAGAGAGAGAGAGAGAGAGAGAGAGAGAGAGAGAGAGAGAGAGAGAGAGAGAGAGAGAGAGAGAGAGAGAGAGAGAGAGAGAGAGAGAGAGAGAGAGAGAGAGAGAGAGAGAGAGAGAGAGAGAGAGAGAGAGAGAGAGAGAGAGAGAGAGAGAGAGAGAGAGAGAGAGAGAGAGAACATAAGAGCGTAGAAGCCTGCAAGAGGCCGGTAGGTCTGTACAAGGCAGCTCCTTTGAACCTAAGCTCCCGTGAATCTAACCCCATCAAATATCGCTCTCCATGAATTTATCTAATCTGTTTTTTAACGCGACAGTTGTATTGGCACTCACCACACGACTGTTCAGCCTGACGACTGCAGGGCGACAGCCGGCGAACTCTTCCCTGCTCTCTTTCTTTTCTCATTTCTCTTAACACCTCCGCACTAGAACTTTCTTTGCCACACGCAAGAATTTGTGTTTACCGCAGGCTCGCAAGTCCATGAAAACTTAGCAGGGAGACATAGATAGATAGATAGATAGACTAAAATAACTAGATAGACAGAGGGAAGAGGAGACAGGAGTAGAAGGGGGTGGGAGAGGGAGGAGGGGAGAGGGAGGAAAGGGAAACACACAGGGGGAAGACTCACACTAACATAAGAGCATAAGAGGAGGAGGAGGAATAAAAGAACTTAAGAAAAGGAGGAGGAGGAAGGAGAGGGAGGAGAAAGGCATCTTTTTTTCCCTATGGTTCTCTATGATTCGCCATCAGGTGGTTGAATTCTGTGGCAAAGTCCCCCGTTGTAGGCGTAACTATTGTTTTCCCGGAGCTGGACTTAACGACATCACAGCTGCCCTGGACGAGGTCTCCGCTGAGGGTTCTAATGACTCACTTTTGTTCTCCATGCAGGTACGAACGATGTCACCACGACCCGGTCTCCTGAATTTTCCTTCACGCCCAATTTTCTCTTCTCTCCTCCATTTTCCTTGTTTTTCACTCCTTTCCTCCCTCTTTATTTACCATTACCTTAATTATCTAATTTTTTTCTTGTCTAGCATCGTTCTCTTTCCTTTCCTCCTCTTCGTGCTTCTCCTCCTCCTCCTGCTCCTTTATTTAATATTACTCTTATTTATATTATTATTTTCTTATTTCTTTCTTATTTTAAATCGTTACCCTCCCCCCCCCCGCCACCTCCTCGTCCTCCTCCTTCTCCTCCTATCTCAAAAAGAGTTGATTCAGTCTGTTGGAAAGAGCTTACACCGGGTTTCCAGAGGGACGCAAAGTGTAAGTGTTTATACTACAATGTACACCATAG
This sequence comes from Eriocheir sinensis, assembly GCF_024679095.1. Classification (NCBI taxonomy): domain Eukaryota; kingdom Metazoa; phylum Arthropoda; class Malacostraca; order Decapoda; family Varunidae; genus Eriocheir; species Eriocheir sinensis. The sequence continues at coordinate 419,845 of NW_026111604.1, forward strand.
TAAGATAGATAGATAAGAAAAGACAAGAAAATATGGAACACTTTCTTAGGGATCCCATCGCAAGCAGCTGGGTGTTGAGGGGACATTTTGGTGGTGGTGGCTGTCGGTTTGGTGGAGAGTGGCAGCCTGTTCCCTCACACTGGTTACAGCTTCTGCTGCTACTGTCCCTGCCCCGCTGTGTTGTGTCGCTTGCTTAATTCTTCCCGTACGGCTCGGGCCACCTTCTTCAGTATTCTTTTCAGTTGTTTCTTCGCCACTTTTCCATTCCTTCTTGTGTTGGCGTCCTTGTCCATCACGGGTATGATCGAGACTGTCTGTTCACGGACTATTCTCTCTTGTATGGTGATGATAAACTTCAATTCAGTTTCGTCCGTTTCTTCATCTCCAGTAACTTGATTTTCCTGATTTTCTGTAGCATCTTCGTAAGAAACAACCTTCCGTTGATTGACAACTTTTTCTTCTGTTACGGAAGGAGTAATCTTTTCAATAACTGTCTCATTTCTCACAGCGGGAACCTTTTCCTCTGTTACAACAGGGACTTCTTCTTTCTCTTTAGAAACAGTGACAATCTCTTCTGTAACCGAAGGGGCAGCCTGTTCAGTAACCTTCTTTTTTATCACAACAGGAACTTTTCCTTCTGTCGCCGTAGGGGCAGCCTGTTCAATAGCCCTTTCTTGTGGGGCAACCCTTTCAATAACCCTTTCTTGTGGGGCATTCTGTTCAATAACCCTTTCTTGTGGGGCATTCTGTTCAATAACCCTTTCTTGTGGGGCATTCTGTTCAATAACCCTTTCTTGTGGGACATTCTGTTCAATAACCCTTTCTTGTGGGGCATTCTGTTCAATAACCCTTTCTTGTGGGACATTCTGTTCAATAACCCTTTCTTGTGGGACATTCTGTTCAATAACCCTTTCTTGTGGGACATTCTGTTCAATAACCCTTTCTTGTGGGACATTCTGTTCAATAACCCTTTCTTGTGGGACATTCTGTTCAATAACCCTTTCTTGTGGGACATTCTGTTCAATAACCCTTTCTTGTGGGACATTCTGTTCAATAACCCTTTCTTGTGTCACAACAGGAACTTTTTCTTCTGTCGCCGTAGGGGCGGCCTGTTCAATAGCCCTTTCTTGTGGGACAACCCTTTCAATAACCCTTTCTTGTGGGGCAGGCTGTTCAATAACCCTTTCTTGTGGGACATTCTGTTCAATAACCCTTTCTTGTGGGACATTCTGCTCAATAACCCTTTCTTGTGTCACAACAGGAACTTTTTCTTCTGTCGTCGAAGGGACAACTTTTTCAACAACCTCCTGTTGAGGGACTACCGGGACTTTTCCTTCTGTCACCGAGGGGATAATCTTTTCAATAACCTTCTTCTCCTCTGCCGCGAGAGGAAGTTCTGCTTGCTCCTTAGAGACACTTACGATCTCCTGTGTCACCGAAGGGGCAGCCTGCTCAACAACCTTCTCCTTTGTCACAACGGGGAGTTTTTCTTCCGTCACCGAGGGCACAACCTTTTCAATAACTTTCTCTTCTTTAACAACGTGGACTTTTCCTTCGGTCACCGTAGGGGGAATCTTTTCAGCAACGGTCTGATTTGTCACAACGGGGACTTTTTCTGCTACCACCGAAGGGGTAACGGGTTTAACAACTCGAGTCGCAACGGAGTCTTTTCCTTCTCCCACCGAGGGCACATCCTTTCTAACAACCTTCGCCGGCGTCACAGCAGGGACTGTCTTTTCAACGACAGTATTTGTTTCTTCAGCCTTTGCTTTTTCTTCCTTCATCTTGTTTTTCACGTCATCAACTTGGTGTTTCAAGTCTTCAATTGTTTCATTAAGATGTTTTTCGTTACGAACCTCTTTGATGTCGCTATTACACACATTCTTTTGGACTTCTTTTTGAATTACAGTTTCTTTCTCGACATCTTTTCCATCACTCTTCTCTGTAATATTCTTCTTCTCCACAGATGTCACTTTCGTGCTTTCCTGTGAAGGTAGAAGTTCTTCTTTCTCTTCACAACAACTTCATTCGTTATATTGCTGGGCAGAATCTCCTTTCTTTGCTCTGTTCGTTCTGCCTTCTGAAGTCCATCACTCTTCTCTGTAACATTCCTCTCCCCCACAGATGTCACATTAGTGCTTTCCTGTGAAGGTAGAAGTTCTTCTTTCTCTTTCACAACAACTTCATTCGTTATATTGCTGGGCAGAATCTCCTTTCTTTGCTCTGTTCGTTCTGCCTTCTGAAGTCCATCATCCTTCTCTGTAACATTCCTCTCCTCCACAGATGTCACATTAGTGCTTTCCTGTGAAGGTAGAAGTTCTTCCTTCTCTTTCACAACTGCTTCGTTCGTTATATTGCTGGGCAGAATCTCCTTTCTTTGTTCTGTTCGTTTTGATTCGGTTTTCTTTTTAGCTTTGTCGTCCGACCCTACTTTTGGAACGATAAGATTTGCGTCTTTATCGTCCTTCGGCTTTTCTTCAGTTCTATTGGTAAGAGGCTGTACTATTAATTCCTTCTTAATAACAACTTCCTCCTTTATTTCATTACCCTCTTCGTCCATTACCTTTCTAACGTCCACCGTTTGTGCTATGCTCTCGTTGTCTGTAGTCTGTACCGTCCCTGTTTCACTCTCGGTCACAGATTTTTCACCCCGTTGTTTACCGTCCTCATCTACATCAATCGTGGTTTCCGAAGTCTTTGATACAGTTCCGTTGGGTTTTACGTCAGTTTCCGTCGTCTTCTCAACAACTGTCTTTTTTCCGGTTTCTTGCCCCGTTTCATCGGTATTATTAAATACTTTCCTTTCTGTGGTCTTAATGGTGTCGTTAGAGGCTATTTCTGAGCTGGTCTTCATTAGTTCAGTCATGTTCGGTGTTTCTTGAAGTTGCCCCTCGTAAAGAACTCGATAATCCTCGATAGCGGCTCTCACCGCTGCCGCACACGAGGAGTCAACCTCCGGGAGCACCTTGAGCCCCGGTACCCGGGAGCCCTCCACCTGAGGCCCGGCCACCAGCACTAAGAAGACCGTCCAAACAAAGAAGAGGTTCATGTTTGCTGAATGAATGTTTATGAAATTAAGAAGAGTTACGGTTTTGTCACAGAAAACCAATCTGGGATTGAAAACAGAATGGCCTCCGGAACACAGACCGGGCATGGAAAATAATCCTCTCGGGTCTTCCTCCGTTATAGGAACACACACGACGGCGAGGAATTGGGATGTAAAGTCTGGTGTGTGTGTGTGTGTGTGTGTGTGTGTGTGTGTGTGTGTGTGTGTGTGAAACATCGGAGGAAGACTGAGACTAGAGGCTGGGTAGAATACCTGTAGAAAGGAAGGAAAGGAGGGGATATGTCCTCAAAGTGTAAGGGAGGGTGACAACTCTTGGATAGACTACCCAGAGAAAGGAAAAAAAAAGGTAATAGTCCGAAGAGAAAGGAAGAAGTCCCTTTTTGTCGCCTTTTACGACACGTAGGGAATACGGTGGCAGAGGTGGAGGAGGAGGAAGTGGAGGAGGAGGAGGAGGAGGAGGAGGAGGAGTTGGAGGAGGAGGAGGAGGAGGGAAGATAATGACACTGAACAACAATATTAACCTTTTTTTTTATTTACATCATTTATCTTCTTCGTAGTTCCTGACCTGTCACCTAACACACACACACACACACACACACACAAACACACACACACACGCACACACAAAAGAGAGGAGAGAGAGAGAAGGAAAGGTTAACGATACAGCATTTCCTGGGATAAACGAGGAAGCGAGCTAAACAAAGACGGATAAAATACATAGAATAATGGAACATGATAAAATGGGATGAATGAATGAAGGATTACGAGCCGGATTAAATCACTGCCGAGCATCAATAGAGCGAGAGAGAGAGAGAGAGAGAGAGAGAGAGAGAGAGAGAGAGAGAGAGAGAGAGAGAGAGAGAGAGAGAGAGAGAGAGAGAGAGAGAGAGAGAGAGAGAGAGAGAGAGAGAGAGAGAGAGAGAGAGAGAGAGAGAGAGAGAGAGAGAGAGAGAGAGAGAAACGTATGTGTGCTTATATGTATGAATGTGAATGTATGTATGTCTATATATGAATGCTCGAAAATGTATGTATGTATGTATGTGTGTGTGTTTGTGTGTGTGTGTGTGTGTGTGTGTGTGTGTGTGTGTGTGTGTGTGTCATCGTGCACACAATATATTCATTTCAATGCTTTCAATCAAATGCCGAGAGCGGCGCCCATAATAGGGAGCCTTTCATCAGGGTCCATCCACGACAGCAATTAGCGAAGACCCACGAGGAACAGAGGACCATATTATACACCTGGGCTAAGGGGACGCACCGGGGGAGACAGGTAAAGGGAGGGACGGTCAGGGAGGGAGACGGAGAGGGCAACAAAAGGGTGATGAAGAGGGGGAGGGAAGGGAAGGGTAGGGAAAGAATACAGGCTTGGGGTGGGTGGTAGACGGAGCAGGCGGCAAGAAGGAGGGGAAGTGATGGGAGACACTGCGGTAGACAGGTAGAGGGGAGGGAGGGTAAGGGGTGGAGGATGGAGACAAAGAGAGTGAGAAGAGGTAGAAGGAGGGATATGAAGGGAGAGTGAAGAGTAGGGAAAGAACACAGGTGAGAGGGTGCGATGACAGGGAGGCAACCAAAGAAAAGAGATAAATAGAAGAACGGGACATGAAGAAGAGAGAGGAAGGGAAATGGAGTAAAGGGAAATAAGAGAAGGGAGAGGACAGAAGCAGAAATGGTAGACAGGGTTGGCAAGGAGGACGATGAGGCAAAAAAAAGAAAGAATTATAGGGAAGGGAAAGGAGTAAAATGGAAGAAGAAATGGAAGAGTAGGGGAAGAAAGGGACGGGACAGAAGCAGAAATGGTAGACAGGGTTGACAAGGAAGACGATGAAAGGCAAAAAATTAAATAAACGAAGGATAGAGAAGGAAAAGGAATGAAATGGAAGAAATGGAAGAGTAGGGAAGGAAAGGGTAGGGATGGGCCAGTACGGTAAGGGACGAGAAAGTTATGGAAGGGAAGGTAGAAAAAATCACGAAAATGGAAGGGAAACTTAGGAAAATAATTGGCATGGAAGGAAGAGGAAGGAAAGGGGATGGAACGCAAGGTAACATCACGGAATCGCAGGAGGAGGATAGAAGTGGTAAGGAAGAGGATGAGACGTGATGGAAAGTAAAGTACAGAGATGAAAAGAAAAAGGAAAGGAAAAAAAGGAATAATGAACCGATTTAAGCTAAGTGAGAGGCAGTATAAAAAAAAAGGAAAACTAGATGCGAAGAGGTGGAATAAGAAAACTGGAATGAGGATGACCAGAGGGAAGTAAAGCGAAGAGAAACATGGAAACATGGAAATGCAGGCAACAGAAAGCCTATTGGCTCATTACGAGGTCGCCCGCTTGGGTGATTTAATCTGCTCGACCGCCACTTGGGGCTTGGTGAGCAGATGAAAGCACCTCGATATTGAGGAGCAGATGGAAGCCCCTCGTTATTCGGTTTACTCCTGACGCAGCGAAATGACGGTCGATTCTATATTTGAAGGAGTTGATGGTATTCGCATTTACTACTTCTGAGGGAAGATTGTTCCAGTGGCGGATGACTCGGTTTGAAAAGAAACTCCTTCCAATGTCTGTGTTATATCGACTCGACTGAATGGGTAAGCCGTTATTTCTAGTTCTTGAGTTGGTTTGCAGTTCAAAGAATTTGGAGTAATCGACGTTATTGAACTTTTTTAGATACTTGAAGACTTGAATAATATCCCCTCGTAGGCGTCTTTTCTCTAATAATAATAAAATAAAAATTAAAATGGAAGGCTACGTGGATGAGAGCCTATGGACGCAATGAAAACGAGGAAGATAGGAGCAGGAGGGAGCGGGATATGAAGGAATCCGGCGACTGGAAAATATCGAAGTGAAAGCTGAGAGGTAATGCAGCGAGGGAGAGGAAAATAAAGGAAGGGGAACGAACGAGAGGGCGATGATAGAGGAGAGGGCTGAAACGATGCTGAGAGGGAGGAGGGAACAAAAGGAGAGGAAGAATGTGCATGATACGAAAAAAATACATGGAGGTTAAACTTTTACTCAGAGATAGATACAAGTAGATAGATAAACGTAAATGGATAAAGAATTAGAGACTATTGATATATAAAAAATGAACTGTAAGAAATAAGTTGTGGAAAAAGATCGCCATTTCCTTTTGTTCATTTGCTTTCGATTCTCTTTTTTTCGTTTTCGTTTTTTATATGAACCCGTGAAGGAGGATTTAGGTACCAGAAAAAAGTCTTGTGAAGTAAACAGATCGAAGAAAATATGTTACCTCTTATAAAGGAAGCTAGAATTTATTTGATATGAAAGGTTAAGAAGTCTTCAGGAGAATGCATTACTGTTTGTTTTGATATTTTACGAGTATGTGATATATTTGCGTGTTTCCTACCTCCCATTCTCTCTTTTTATCATCGTCTTTCACTTCTTCCTTCTTCCCCTTCCTCCTTCTCCATCATCATCTTTTTTCCTTCTCCTCCTCCTCCTCCTTCCTCTCCTCTCCATTCTCTTCCCATCCTCACACCGTTTCTACTTCCCATTATCTCTTTTTATCATCGTCTTTCACTTCCTCCTTCTTCCCCTTCCTCCTTCTCCATCATCATCTTTTTTCCTTTTCCTCCTCCTACTCCTTCCCCTCCTTTTCATCACCTTCCCATCCTTACGTCTCCTTCACTCTTTTTCTTCCTTCTTCTTCCTCTCTTTCTCCTTCATCATCATCTTTTTCCTCCTCCTCCTTCCCCTCCTCTTCATCACCTTCTCATCCTAACGTCTCCTCCACCACACCTTTCTCCTTCACTCTTTCTCTTCGCTACACTTCTCCTTCGCCCTCGTCAATAATTAAGAAGAAGACGCCGAGGGGTTTCGTAACAAGCCGCGCCACCTCCTCCCCTCCTCTCCTGTGCCCCCTTCACACCCCTCCTCTCCTATTTTCCTCCCCCGCCTCCTCCTCTTCCCAGCCTCCTCCCTCTCCCTCACCCACTTCTTCTTCCCCTCTCCCCCCTCCCGCAATGCATCAACCATCATCAATCCCTCTTCCCCCTTTCCTTTCCTTCCTCCTCCGTTCCCTGCTCCTCTTTGCTTCTTTCCTTTTCTTCCCTCCTACGTTATGTGCCTATTCAAGCTGAGTTTTCACACCCATTTATTAACTTATCCTATTGTTTTCACTATTATCTATGTTATTTTCTTTATTACTACCTGATTTTTTTAATAATTCAATTGTCTTCGCTTTTTATATCTAACATTTGCTTTCTCTCCTTATTGTTTTCGTGCTGACTAATTTACTTACTCCAATATTTTCACTTATGTTCTTACTGCTCGCAATGTTGTTTATTTTTCAGTATTTTTTTCATATATCTGTCTTCTCATTCCTCCATCTAACATCCACTTACTCCTCCTTCTACATTCCTACTTATTTAACTACGATCTTACTTTCTTTTTGCTAACTTTTCTTTCTATACTTTTTATATCCTTCCTCTGCTTATGCTTGTATACTTGCTTTTGTCATCCCCTACTTAGGTTACTTTAAAGCATGTCCTCTTTGCTGGTATCGCTATGGTCTTAAGTAATCCATCTATTGTTTATATTCTTACATGTTCCTAATTTCTCGATCTAATGATTTTAAAGCCTTCCTAACTCCTTGCTACTCGTCATTAATTTTACTCTCTTTGTACAATTCTAAAATCCGTTTTCTCAATTAACTCTTTCCCATCCATTATATTTTGCTCATATTTTCACCTCCGTTGCTTTGGGTTATTCCTCCCTTTTATCAGAGTTCGTTGTATTTCCTCCCTTCCATACCATTCTTTCCCTCCCGGTCGCTTCCCACTCTCAGTTCTATTCTACCTTTTCGCAGCCCTAACCCTTTTATTTGGTATCTCCTCACCACGGCCAGTCTTCAGGGCCTCACCTTCGCTCCCTCCCTTTGTTTTCTGTCCCATTTCATTACACCAAACAGCACTTACAGCTCCGGGAGGGTACTGTTGAATGTGTGTGTGTGTGTGTGGTGTGTTAATAGCCTTCATGATGCGGGTTGGTAAGCGAGCAACGACCCGTCACTGCACACACACACACACACACACACACACACACACACACACACACACACACACACACACACACACACAATTAGAGGTCCCCCTTACATTCATCCCCATACGAGAAAGAAAACGAAAAAGTCAACCAGAAAAAAACACATCAAAGCTGAAACTCTTTAGGGCAAATATATATCCAAGAAAAACAGTTGACATAAAACCACAATCAATAGAAAAATTATACTCGTTGAAGGGAGCAGAGAAGGGACGTGGTGGGATAGTAGGAGGAATGAGCCAATATCCTTCCTCCTCCTCCTCCTCCTCCTCCTCCTCCTCTAGGGGTACCGAAATGACCCGCTTAACAACCTGTGATCTGGGCCATTAAAGGGAAAGTCTCAGAGGAGGAGGAGGAGGAGGAGGAGGAGGAGGAGGAGGAGGAAGATTAAAAAAGAAGGTATAAGGAAGTAGTTCAAGTATTGGAGACAAGAACAAATGGAGGAAATAATGTGAAAACCAAAGAGAGAGAGAGAGAGAGAGAGAGAGAGAGAGAGAGAGAGAGAGAGAGAGAGAGAGAGAGAGAGAGAGAGAGAGAGAGAGAGAGAGAGAGAGAGAGAGAGAGAGAGAGAGAGAGAGAGAGAGAGAGAGAGAGAGAGAGAGAGAGAGAGAGAATGATGAATATAGATTGAAGGAGTGAATAAATAAATGAACAAAGGAATGAAAGAATTAAGGCATAGGAACGAAGGGAGGAGAAAGAAATACATGAGAGAGATTAAGGAATGCGTGACTGAATGAATGAATAAAAACCAAAATCCAGTGAGTAGCGGGCTTTTTTTTCATATTTGTTTCCTTTTTTTTATGCCCTTGAGCTGACTCCTTTGCTGTAAAAAAAAAAAAAAAAAAAAAAACAAGTACGCAAATGAAGATAAAAGACACAATGAATGATAAATATAGAAGACGAATCAAAACAACTTACAGAAAACATGACTGCATCCTTAAGCTTAGCCCTTCCTCCCCTCCCCCCCCCAACACACACGGAGATGACATGACCTTCCTAGAGTCAAAGAAACCAGACTAGAGACCAACCTTCAAGAGAACCCCCCCATCCCTTCCTTATCCACAACCGCATTCCTCCACCACAGCCGCCAGCCCCTTTCCCACCACCACAGAACACTTGCCCATTACTCATCCCAGCCTCCCCCCCCACACATAGGTATTAGCAGCCGTCCCATCACCCATGTACCCCAAAGTCATCCATAAGTCCCCTACACTCCCACTCAGCCTTAAGCACAGCCCACTACACTTCCTTCACCCAAATCACACCCCACAGGTACATATGAGCATTCACCACCGTCAGCCCTTCGCCAGACACAACAGGAAAAGTCTCCCATTCCTCTGTCCGGCAACCACACATGTTCACGACCAAACAGCCCCCTTCCTCTTCTTTATCCCCATTCTCACCCCCTTTTCGTCTCCCCTCTTCTCCCCTTCTATATACAAACAATGACCCCCTCTCCTCTGTTACTAATACCTCCTTACTTCTCCTTCTTCCTCCCTCTACACCCCCCACTCATCTAAACACAACCTCCCCTCACTTCCCCTTCTGCACACAGACAAAGACGCCCACTTCTTCCTTCCGCTCCCCCCTCGCCGTCGTTACCCATGCCTTCCTCAAAATCCCCTCCCCCTGCCACCCTGACTTCCTCCCACACCTGCTTCAGACAGTGAGGGATCGAGGCCAGGGACAACTCGCGTAAATTTATCGTCCCGTCGTTGAAGGCGCGAGCGTTTTGCGTTGACTCCCTCGTTGTGTCGCTTGCACGGATACAGGATTACTTTTTTTTTTTTTTTTTTTTTTTTTGTGTGTGTGTGTGTGTATGCTAATACTGCTAATACACTATACATATCGTCATTCACTACTGCCCACACACATGACTTAGTTTACCCCTGCCAACACACCTGACTATTTACCACTGTCACTACATAACATTTCATTCGCCGCTGTCAATTCACATAACCTCATTTACCATCACCAACATAGACAACTCATTCTACCTGGTCCACACACACAACCTTCAATTAACTCGCCTCTACAGCGTACACTTCATTATCCGCTGACATTAATTCACTTCAGAGCAAATTCCAATCAGGCATCAACCGGCCTCCACCAAGCAGCCCTCTATGTTTCTTGGCGACCTTGTAGTATACCTCTGTTTGCACCCCATCAGTAGCGTTAAAAGATGTAGATTGTCAACAGGAAGGAGGTGGAGGAGGAGGACGAGGAAGACGGGGAGGGGGAAGGCACGACGTAACCTTTAGGGACACCAACACACACACACACACACACACACACACACACACACACACACACACACACACACACACACACACACACACACACACACGGACGCTGCATAATGGATCTTCGCGCGAGGAAAATTAATTATCGACAATTCCGTGTAGGATAGTCTCGAGGCATTTGTCGTCATTATTTTAAAAGGCTTGGGGAGCGGCGGCGATGGTATTTCTCCATAACATACACACACATGATATCTCTCTCTCTCTCACTTTTTTATATCACCTTCCCTCTCTTCCCCATTTCTCCTCTTCCTCTTCCTATTCCTCGTCCTCTTCGCAAAATGAGTCATCTTTATTTCATCACACCACCAGACACACGGTTATTGCATCCTTCCCTTTTCTCTTCCTTCCTTCCTTCCTTCCCTCTTCCCTCAGACTCTATTAATACTCTGCGTATCGTCATGCAACAAGACACATCCTTCTCTCTCTCTCTCTCTCTCTCTCTCTCTCTCTCTCTCTCTCTCTCTCTCCGTATCAGTAAAGACGGGACGAAGGAAATAAGAGAGAATGAGAGGTGGGTAGGGAAGGGAGAGAAATGCAGGGACGGGTGGAGCGAGAGAGATCCAGTGAGAGGACGAGAGAGGGAGAGAGATGAGGAGGAGGAGGAGGGAGACAGGGAGAGAGGGAGAGACATGGAGGTAAAGAAGCTGCGGCGTGGTGGAGAGAAAATGAACACAAGGCCCCGAGGGTGAGCCATCGATCAGAGGCAGTCAGTCATCACACACACACACACACACACACACACACACACACACACACACACACACACACACACAAACACACACACACACACGGACATACGTCATGTTCTAAGTAGTTGTATAGAAAGTTAGAATTAGAGATCAAATTTAATGATGAATGTGTGACAAGGAAAAAAATAAATTTTGCAATCAGGTAAAAATATATAAGTGTTACAGATGTTATTAGTATTTCTATTAATAAAGCTCCTTGAATTAATAACACCTACATATATTTTTCACCTGATTTTTTTCCTAGTAGTATGGTAATGCAAACTGTCTACTACTACTTCCTGGTGCCACTACTACTACTACTACTACTTTTTTTTTCTTCTTTTTTTTACGTCTTTGCCTGTTGCGCCGGTAGGCATCTTCCTGGTGGGGCCTGATGGTCGGCCCAAGGCTTCTTCCAGGTGGGGCCTGATGGTCGGCCCAGCCCGTTCTGGCGCAGGCGAGTGTTTATAGTGGCGCCATCTTGCATTGGCACCACCACCCCCATCACCACTAACTCGGCCACCAGTAACTCCATCATCACCGCCATCTATCATCATCACCTCAAATCACTGCTGTCGCCCATTCCACCATTGCAATTCCTATCCCTTCAACATACGAACGGAAAAGAGAAGAAATTATAATCCAAAGTAACACACACACACACACACACACACACACACACACACACACACACACACACACACACACACACACACACACACACACACACACACAACTTTCACCCCAAAGTGGCACGCGATGTTTCTCCTCCATGGTTTCTTCTTTCCCTCCTCTCCTCCTCCTCCTCCTCCTCCTCCTCCCAGACGATGGATAGCCTCTTTATTCTTTTTTCTTCCTTCGTCGTTATCTAGCGAGGAGGAGGAGGAGGAGGAGGAGGAGGAGGAGAAAAATAAAGAGAAGCCTGTGTCTGGTAGTGTGAGGGAGGAAAAGGAGGAGGAGAGAGAGGAAGGAGAAGGAAGAGGAGGAGGAGGAGGAGGAGGAGGAGGAGGAGGAGGAGGAGAAGGGGGAGGAAGAGGAGGAGGTGGAGGAGGAGGAAGAGGAGGAAGAAGAGAGGGAGGAAGGAAAGGAGGATAAGAATGTAAGGGAGGAAGGGAAAAAGAAGCTTCCCACACCTTGCCCTCCTCCTCCTCCTCCTCCTCCTCCTCCTCCTCCTCCTCCTGGCTTTCTGAGGTGCCACACGAAACGGCAGCGGGGCGACTCTTAACATTTATATTACATCTAAATGGCCGTCAGCTAGGGAAATAAATGAGAGGGGGGGGAGAGGCAAGGAGGAGGAAAGGAGGGAGAGGTTTAAAAGGAAGAAATGAGAGGAGGAAGGTGAGAGAAAAAAGGGAAGACAAAGGGGAAGAAACGGGTTAAGGAAAGAGAAAGGAGGTAAAAGAGGGAGAGAAAGAGAGAGGGAGGAAAGAGGGAAGGAAGTGTTAAGGGAAGAAATGAGAGAAGAATGGTGTGAGAGAAAGAGGGTGGACAAAGGGCAAGGTGAGGGAAAGAGTAAGGGAGTATTAGGGAGAGAAAGAGAGAGTGAGAGAGAGAGAGAGAGAGAGAGAGAGAGAGAGAGAGAGAGAGAGAGAGAGAGAGAGAGAGAGAGAGAGAGAGAGAGAGAGAGAGAGAGAGAGAGAGAGAGAGAGAGAGAGAGAGAGAGAGAGAGAGAGAGAGAGAGAAGGGGAGAAAAGAAGGGGTACAAGAAGAAAGGAGGAACTAAAGTAAAAAGAAGGGCAGTAAAAGAGGAAATAAGGAAGGCAGGAGAGTGCAGGAAGGAGAGAGAGAAGAAGGAGTGAGGAAAAGAGGAAGAGAGAGAATAAGGAAGGAAGATAGGGGGAGGAAAGGTGCAAGAGGAAAAGCGTGAGAGAAGACAAAAAGTGTTAAAAGAGAAATGTAAGGAAGGAATGAAGAACCCGGGCCTTATCCATCCCTCATGACCACAGTGGGGACGGAGGTGTCAATCTTTAGCTCCTCTATTGCGGGATTTTTACACTGCGTTATTGAAGTGTCCGTAGTGAAGGAAGAAGTAAGGAGGTGGGAGGAAGCGAGGGAAACGAGGGATGGGAGGAGGGAAAAGAAGGGAGCTGAAACGGAGGGAGAGAATGTGAAATGGGAAGGTATGCAAGACTCTGAGAAGGTAGGGAAAAGGAAAGGCTAAAAGGAAATGGAAAAGAGGAAAGGGAAAAAGGAAGAGGAAAACGAAAAGCGGAAAAAATAAGGATACAAAGGAGAAAGAGGAAGGAAAAAGGAAAGAAGAAAGGAAGAGGAAAGAAGGAGGCAGAACTAAAGAAAAAAATAAGGGAAAAAAAGGAGAAAAGGAAGGAAGGAAAGAAGAAAGGAGAGGAAAAAAGGAGGGAGAAGTAAAGGGTAAAATTACAGGAAAAGGAAGGAAAAAGGGAAAAAAATATGAAAAAATGAGAAATATTAATGCAGTCTGTAGGTATCGGTATGTATATGGCGTGTATGGTGTGATGGGGTATGGGAAAGGGGGGGCGGAAGAGGAAAAAGATGGGGCTATTGAAGTAAAATGGAAGTCGTGAGTCAGTGTGTGTGTGTGTGTGTGTGTGTGTGTGTGTGTGTGTGTGTGTGTGTGTGTGAGGGGGGAGGGGGACTCAAAGTGTGTCTCTCTCTCTCTCTCTCTCTCTCTCATCCCCACCCTCCCTCCTTCTTCTCCCTCCCCCACTCTCTTTCCCACCCCCCGCTCTCTTTCTCTCCCTCTTCCCCCTATCTCTCTCCCATCCACCTCTCTCTCTCCCTCTCATCCTCCCCTCCCTTCTCTCTCTCACCAGCCACAGACACACTCCCCGGCGTCTCACGAACACATAAGCTTAACCTTCCCGCCCGTAAAACACAGCCACGCGCAGCCTCGCCAGAACTACATATTAAAACATTGCAAAAATTACCTCCAAAACTCCCGGGCGAGCATTAATCAGCCAACCCCGATGACTTCCCGCAAGGTTTTGATAGAAATTCGCCCATAAACGTCCATGCCTCGCTCGCCTCGCGCCGCATTGCTCGCCAAATTAAGTGAACACGGAAAAAAAGTGGTGATTTAAGAGAAGCACTTTTTACTCATTCAGCGATTTATAAGTTTATTTTTTATTACAGTTACCCCCACCCACCCCCTTTCCACCTGTATAATAAAGCTACTCGCAGGAAGATACATGGGCAGTAATCCATTGCGCATTTTTGTATTCTTTTCATTTGTTTTTGTTATTTTTAAGGAAAGACCTACGATTTTGTTTGTGCCCAGGTTGTGTTTTCCTGATCCTTCTTCTTTATCGTAAAATAAATGTAAGGGATGTACTTCGTTATATATGTCAATAAAAAAAATGTCGTTATGAAAGAATTAAATACTATAAAACACTGCATTCTGTAACATGATCTACTCGTCAAGAAAACAAAAGAAAAATAGGCAAAAACTATCACGTAAAAAGGAGGTAATAAAAACGAAAGCCAACACGAGATTACAAATATCATTTTTTGAAAGGAAACAAATGAAAATAAGGTCTTCAAAAAAATACGGCTCTTCAAAAAAAAATAGTTCAATAATAAAGTAAAGCAAAATATTACCAAGAAAACGAAAAAAAAATGAAAAGAACAAAACTAGAAAAGAAAACTAAAAAGGATGCCGAGGAAAGGATAAAAAAAACACGAAATCTTTTAGTTAACCCGGCAGCTGCGGGGATCATGTTTCTTAATGGTCCTCTAAGCGAAAAAATGAGAAAAAATCATCACTCACAAACAATTACATAATATATATCAATGCATTTGTGCTCAGTTTATGCATAATCAAATTTTGAGGTTTATATCATGGCAAAAATTTGGCCCGTCGCTGGTACACGATAAAGCCACAAATTTGGCCCGTCGCTGGTACACGATAAAGCCACAAATTTGGCCCGTCGCTGCTACCGGGTTAAGAACAACTTCTAAAAACTCGGCTCTCGAATCGTCCCCTATCGGTCTCCTCCTCCCCCTTGCAAAGGTCCCAACGCCAACCCGCCAAGCGACAGATAAGCGGACTAAGAAGGCGATCGCAGGCCACAGAAAAGGCCACTCCAACCCTTAATTTATCTGGATCCGACGCAGTTGATAAAGGGCCGCTAGAACCGTATCGCATGGTGAACGCCATTACCCTGACGAATGGCTCATACCCTGCCAGTCTGCCCTGCTATTCTGCCACCCTACCCCTGCCAATCTGCCCCTGCCACCCTGCCCCTGCCACACCCCTACCCTGCCAATCCTGCCCCTGCCACCCTGCCAATCTGCCTCTGCCAATCTGCCCCTGCCAATCTGCCCCTGCCACCCTGCCCCTGCCACCCTACCCCTGCCACCCTTCCCATGCCAACCCCTGGTGATGGTGGCACAAGGTACGGCACACCTCACGAGCCATGGCAAGGTACTCGAAAAAACTCTTGAGCTGCGGTCGCAATATAAGCCCTCCTGTGTTGTCTTGAGGACGCAAAAAATATTATCGTGTGCTGTCTTAAGGTATATATAAAAAAAAAAAAAAGCTCTCCTCTGTAGCTTAAGGTCGAAATAAAAGCTTTCTTGTGTTGTCCTAAGGTCGCATAAAAGCTCTTGCGTTGTCTTAAGGTCGCAAAAAATAATCATTCTCTTGTCTTAAGATCATAATAAAAAGCTCTCTTGCGTTGTCTTAATCAAGGTCGAAAATAAATACAAAAACAAGTAACACCAAGGAAAGGACAACACTAACACATAACTTGATGAAAGAAGAAAAATACAAAAAAAAAACACAAGTATAACCAAGGAAAGGTCAAGGTCTTAAGGTTGAAAAGAAAAGCCCTTGTGTTAAGGTCGCAAAAATAGATCAGTCTTAAACACATTAAGTAATGGAAACAAATAAGCGGGGATCATCTAAAATATACAGGATATGCGTCTACAATCATGACAATAGGAATTCAATAATGACAAAGGCAGTTGAAGAGGCAGCGGTCTGAAGGAAACAAAACCAATTAACTGATTAGCCACAAAGTCTGACTCGCTTTGAAGCTACGATCTAATAATAAATGCACGTATGATATCATTTACAATAATCACAAAGGTTGATGTCGTTAAGTAAAAGCTTCGATAAATAAAAGTAGGTAATGCTATTGATAATGAAATAAACAATGCTAAATAAACCAATAAGATAAATGATAGTGAAATAAACGATGCTAAATAAACAAAAAATAAAGTAAAATGAAAATGATACGATGAATGACGCAGAAATACACTAAATACTGAAATGATTGCCACTTTTAAGCAACAAATGTCAAAAGTGAAAAAAATCCTTCAACCCCGCGCAGGTTTCTCAGTAACAAAATGACACAAAAACGACATCAAAAGAAGCATTAAAGAAAACATTCTGCCCAGCGACGCGCCGCCCGAGGACACAAAACGGATAGCTCCTCAAAGCGTCTTCGTGACATCAACGTGAATATGTTTTTTTTTCCTTTTCATCATCGGGCGCTTCATAACGAACCCCAGGAAGAGATTAAGACTACAGAGAAGGTAATGAACGGACGAGAATAATGTCAGTGACGGATTAAAAGGGAAACCAAAGCCGGGATCTGTTCTGTAATGATCTCGCAGTTACTCGGATTATCATATTTTGCATAATTTAAGTGATTACCCCATCAGACTAAATATTAACAGCTACTGCACAAGTTTAACCTCACCCCCCCTTCAGTCACTAACCCTCTCCTCCTCCTCCTCCTCCTCCTCTTCTTCTTCCTCCTCTTCCTCTCCTTCAAAAAGACTCGAATATTTATTGTGTCTCACATTATCACTATTATCAGCAACGTCTCATTGGGCCAGTTTCACAGTTCCCCATGATGGGTTAGTAAGCTCCCAAACCAATACCAGAGCCATCGAAATTTCCTTGTATAGTGTCTAGTGTTTGTATTTAAGTTCACAAATTTGATGAAACTATACAGGAAAAGTCTTGTGTATTTAGCGTGGCATCGAAGACCTCACCATTTTCGATTGTATGGGATTCTATAGTTTGGTTCGGGCTGTTACGAAGACGCTGTGTTGGACTGTGAAATCGGCTCATTTTCAGCCACTACAAGTCCAGGGCGGCACAAGCCTCTACCAGCGTCCTGCAGCTCTTAGTCTAATGATAGTGTTCCATTCTCCTCCGGCAAATGACCTAATTTAGTTTCTTCTCCTGGTTCTCTGTCTGCCCTGAATCCTCCTGCCATTCCTGGGTTCCTACTTTGGTTCTTCGTCTGTTTTCACCTCTGTGCATAATACGACCTGTACAAGTCTACTTTTAGTCTTAATTGACATTTGAATATCTTTAATCACTCTGTCGCTTAATCCATGAAGCTCTTTTTCTGTCCCTCTACAGTTATAGATAATGCCTGGATTTACATTATTTCCCTTTTTCTCTTTTTTACTGATTTCAAATAGGATAAAACATCAAACGCCTCCAGTAACAACTCTAAACACCGTCAGTCACTAATAGAATCCGTCTTGTAATAGGAAACTAAATATTAAACGAGAAAAATTTATATTAACAAAGATCTTTCTCCCTCTATCTGTGTGTGTGTGTGTGTGTGTGTGTGTGTGTGTGTGTGTGTGTGTGTGTGTGTGTGTGTGTGTTTGGACTGGAATCTTCCAAACATTTACCTTCCTTCGCCTTTGCAAATTTTTTCTTCCAGCATATTTGTGTCTCTTCTTTACGGCCACATAAATAATTTCTTCTGGCTTCCGCTCTCTCTCTCTCTCTCTCTCTCTCTCTCTCTCTCTCTCTCTCTCTCTCTCTCTCTCTCTCTCTCTCTCTCTCTCTCTCTCTCTCTCATTGCATACATCTTTACGCAGCCATTTCCTACAACTTTGCAATGTCGGCTAAATTTCCACAAAGATAGATGACTGAGAGAATGCATTTGTTCGTAGAAGGAAGAGGAAGAAGAAAAGGGGGAGGAGGAGGAGAAGGAAGAGGAGAAGGGGAAGAGGAGGAGGAGGAGGAGAGGGAAATGGAAGGGTGAGGGAAGGAGAGCAAAGGGAGAAGTGAGAAGGTTAACATTTTTCGGAAAGAGAAATATCAGGGACCCGAACCTGAGCGAGTCGCGTTTCATTCCCGTTGACGTTTCATCACTGTTTCATCCTCTTCGGCTTCCCTTCCTTCCCCTCCGCTTCCATTTCCCTCCCCCTTCCTTCCCCTTCTCCCTCTGTCACCCTGTTCCCTCCCCCTCTCCCTTCTTCCTTACCACCCTCTCCTTCCTCAATCTCTTTTCTGGCCTCTCTTTTCATTTCCTTTGCCTTTCCTTCTCCCACTCACTCCCCTTCTCTCTCTCCTCCTTCTCATCTCCTCTCCTTCTTTCTCCTCCTTTCACTTCTCTCCAATTCCTTATTCATTTTGTCCCTTTTCGCAGTTTCTTTCCTCTATATTTCGTCATCTTAGACATTCCACTTTCTCTGTTTCCTTGATTTCCAACATTCTTCTCTTCCTCCTCTATTTCTTCTTCTCCCTCCTCTCCCTCCTCCTCTTCCTCCTGCCTCTGACCTCCTCTCCCTATTTCATAAGTCTAACCCCGCTTCCCTATTTCATATTCTCTGGTCCGTCTTCCGTCTTTTATTATTTCTCTCTCTCTCTCTCTCATTTTGACTTGCCCTACCTTCGCCCTCCCCCCTTCCAATCGCCGGCTCTCTCTCTCTCTCTCTCTCTTCGTCTTGTGATCTCTCTCCATTGCAACTCTTCCTTCTTTCATTGGCCATTTTTCCTTTCTTATCTTCTTTTCTTTTTCTTTTCTTTTTTCTTCTTCTTCTTCTTCTTTTTCTTCTCCTCCTGCTCTCTCGTCCTCCTCCCCTCTCCTCGTTGTCTCTATTTTATCTTAATCATCTCAGTAACAGTCTAACATCCATATAATTATTCTAAAACAAGTATATCCACCCCTTTCACGACTACCAAACTCACATACTCTCTCTCTCTCTCTCTCTCTCTCTCTCTCTCTCTCTCTCTCTCTCTCTCTCTCTCTCTCTCTCTCTCTCTCTCTCTGACATTCCATTCCCGGCCTAATCATCCTTTTATAGACTAAACTGACATGGTGCTCTTGACCTTGTCTCGGCTAAAGGAGGAGGAGGAGGAGGAGGAGGAGGAAACACGGAAGACCCGGCAATGGAAGGACTGATGGCGCATAACGAGGCTGCCTGCTTGAGTGATTTAATTAACTTAGTCGTCAGGGGCTTCAATACCTTGCAGAAAAGATTTAAACATCCACTTAACGTACGTGCGAGAATGTTTAATTAATTCCTCCTGTTGCCTTGAAGTGACGGCCAACGCGATCTTTAAACCCGTTGCTCGTTTTGCGCTGACTACTTTTGGCACTAACTAACTAAGTCTATATACACCAAGTCAAGTCATACGCAGGTTTGTAGGAGGAGACACGGCAGAGGCGTGGTTTATGCGTGACACTGCTTGGAGCCAAACTAGAGAATGTAGAAACAGGGACTTAAAGAAAACGAAGAAAGACGGACTTATTTAAATCAATCACTTCAACATGCCCTTCCTCACACCCCACGCCGCCGTTTGAAAAAGATCAATCGGGTTCTAATGGGTGTTTTTTTAGGTTCATGGTACAGAAGAAGGGTCAGACTACCACCAGGGTCATAAAACTACCCCTGGAAATGCCCCAAACTCCTACGAGCGGCCTTGTCAAATAAGTGTGCTTGGGAGGCGAAATGTTTATGAATATGACCCAGAGAGCCGTGAAACAAACCAGGGAGACGGGGAGACAATAAGAGCAGGCAAACAAGGGAAGGAGAGGGTGATGGGAGGGAGGAGGTTTGGGCGGGAGGATGAGAGTAACTGGGGTAATGAGTGGGTGGTTGGGGGGGTTGGTGCGGGGAGTTGGTTGTTGGTGGCGGGGAAGGGGCAGTGGGTGGGTTGTGATGGGTAGGGGGGGAGGAGATACGAGTCCGGGGAAGGAGGGAAACAGGCAGGTGGAGAAGAGAGGGGAGGTGGGGGAGAATACTGGGGAGAAGGATTTGAACAGTTAATTTGATCCACTAATTCGTAACATTTTCACTTGCCGAGAGAGAGAGAGAGAGAGAGAGAGAGAGAGAGAGAGAGAGAGAGAGAGAGAGAGAGAGAGAGAGAGAGAGAATCTTTTTTTTTTACCGTATCAAGCTAGCGTATATTTCAATGGAAGGAAGGACCGAGAGAGAGAGAGAGAGAGAGAGAGAGAGAGAGAGAGAGAGAGAGAGAGAGAGAATCATTTTTTTTTTTTACCTTATCAAATTAGCGTAATATTTCAATGGAAGGAAGAAGAATGATAACATATTAGGCAACGTCAGCAACCACGCGTCAATGAAGGGGAAGGAAAATACAAGTAAATATAAATAATTCAAAGACATACAAAGCCTTGCCTTGCCCCCTTCCGTCTCTGCCTCCTCCAGTCCCTCTCTACCACCCCTCCTCCTTCCCTTCCCTCTCCACCCCACCCCGCCTCCTCCTCCCTTACCTATCAGCCCTATCCCTTCCCTCCTCTCCTTCCCTCCCTCCTCCCACCTTCCTGGCCACCCCACCGCCTTAGGCAAGACGACTATCTCTTCATTACTCGCTCCCTCCCACCATCCACGGTCCCTATACTCACTAATTCCGTAGCAGTATTTAAGGGTGATAACACACACACACACACACACACACACACACCGCCCAGTCCACGCGCGCGCAGAACAACAGCAACATCACCGGGTAAACTGATGACGTCACGGGTTGCCCGCTAACCAATCACCGCAGCGGAACCTCCTTGCACCATATTACTCAACGTTTCACCTTTCATGCACTACCGCGGTGGTTAACTTGCAACATCAGCATTTAAAGGAACTATGGTCACGGGACACGAGGGGGGGTTAGGGAGGGCACGGGGGAGGGAGGGGGCTGTCTCCTTTGTTGTAAAAAAATAAAAAATAAAAAAAAAGTAGGGCACATGCACTCCCCCGCCGGTTTCCACTATCTGTATTGTATAAAATGAGCCTTTTGCCGCGTTCCAACTCTCAAGAACACCACAGCATGACTCCCTGGCACTGGCACTCACCTTCATCGTAGTGACGGGGCCTCCTCCACCCTCTCAATGACCGCAACACGATACACGCAACGCCGTCGGGCACACACATTCACCTCGAAATGCACGCCTCGCCACCGCCGCCGGGCACACACAATCACCTCATAATACACGCCTCGCCACCGCCGCCGGGCACACACAATCGCCTCATAATACACGCCTCGCCACCGCCGCCGGGCACACACAATCCCCTCATAATACACGCCTCGCCACCGCCGCCGGGCACACACAATCACCTCATAATACACGCCTCGCCACCGCCGCCGGGCACACACAATCACCTCATAATACACGCCTCGCCACCGCCGCCGGGCACACACAATCACCTCATAATACACGCCTCGCCACCGCCGCCGGGCACACAATCACCTCATAATACACGCCTCGCCACCGCCGCCGGGCACACACAATCACCTCATAATACACGCCTCGCCACCGCCGGAGGGCAAAATCAAACACCTCTTAATACACGCCTCGCCACCGCCGCCGGGCACACACAATCACCTCATAATACACGCCTCGCCACCGCCGCCGGGCACACACAATCACCTCATAATACACGCCTCGCCACCGCCGCCGGGCACACAATCACCTCATAATACACGCCTCGCCACCGCCGCCGGGCACACACAATCACCTCATAATACACGCCTCGCCACCGCCGCCGGGCACACACAATCACCTCATAATACAC
Organism: Eriocheir sinensis; assembly: GCF_024679095.1. NCBI lineage: Eukaryota > Metazoa > Arthropoda > Malacostraca > Decapoda > Varunidae > Eriocheir > Eriocheir sinensis. The sequence goes on from NW_026111604.1 coordinate 441,767, forward strand.
GCCTCGCCACCGCCGCCGGGCACACACAATCACCTCATAATACACGCCTCGCCACCGCCGCCGGGCACACACGCGCACAAGGTCACATACACATCCCGCCTAGCCGCTTGGCCGACGCGCGCCGCCCTGAGATGCACGAGGATCTCTCTACGTCACAGATTCTCCGCCGTTTTCCCACAGTGGTCAGCCGTCAGCGTTGTCGAGATGTAATTTTTGACACGCCACGCCCGGGAATTGCTTGCCACACAGGTATTGCTGGTGTATTTTTATTTTCCTACAATACTGCTTTCATATTCAGTTCAAGAATTTGCTAGAAACAATTCCTGACATTCTCTTTCTGACGCTAGGGAGCCCTCAGCAGCGTTGCCAGATTGCCTTACTCAGCCTCTTCTTTATACCGACTTCCGTTCCAAAAACTGTCCCCTACACCCAAATAACGAGACTCATTTATAGTTATCATTACAATCGTTAATTCCTGATGTCTTTTGGGGATCGTCAAGTGTCAAAAATCAGTAAGCACGATGCTCTAAGTACAGCAATCTGGCAACGGTGACCCTCAGTGTTCACCGTCTGAATGTTTCGCAATGAACAGTTCGAACGCGTGAAGCAGCGAGTCGCTCCACCCCTCGCTCGTCACTCCCTCATGATGCCACGCCGTAGGCTGATACACAATGTAGGTACAAGTATATCAGAGGCATTATGATTTTATACTCACTTCGATGCTATCAGCTCGCGTACGTGAGTGAGTTACAGGTTAGAGAGGCTGCGAGATGCTGACCACTCCCCCCCCCCTTCCCCGGAGCACACACCCTTGTTTGCATGTTATGGGTGTTGCTGCGCGGTACAGAGATGAAACGTTGGAAAGTTTCTTTTAGTCGGCGCAACATCTGTGCACATGTCATATGCCGGAGAGAGACAGGAGGGGGAAGGAATTATAGAAGGGAAAAGACCCTAGTAGACGGGACTAATACCTGGTACCCATTCACTGCTGGGTGGACTGGGGCGTAGGGTATCGGAAAAGCCGCCTAAGTTTTTCCACTCCGCCGCACTTCTCTCTCTCTCTCTCTCTCTCTCTCTCCCTCTCTCGACCCTGACGCTCTGCAGTTAATTTCCCTCCAGCCACTTCACCCTCGAGCAAACCGCAGATGAGAGGAAGCTGGGGCAGTCGTAGTAACAGTAGTAGTAGTAGTAGTAGTAGTAGTCATATTTGCTTAGGGTGGCAATAAGAGGAGAAATGGGAGTGGGTAGAAGATGACTTGTGACGTTGTATTTCTTTCTCGCTTGTATTTCTCTCTCGCTTGTATTTCTCTCTCCCTTGTATTCTTTGTATTCTCCCTTCGTATTCCCTACCTTGTCTTCTCCCTTTGTATTATTTCTTGTACTCTCATTGTAACCCCTTTTTCTTCGTTTATTCTCCCTTCTCTTCTTCGTCTCCCTTGCATTCTCCTTTTATTTTCCCATATATTCGCCCTTCTATTCGCCCTTCTATTCTCTATTCTCCCTTTTATTCTCCTTCTTATCCTCCCTTGTCCTCTCCCTTCGCCCGTTCGTCACCGGCAATTTAATATCAGACTTGGGTAACGAGGGATTTGTGTCTTCCTTTATATCCACATGTGTCTCCTTGGGCCCTGCACCTAACTCATCCTTACCTCCCTCCCTCCCTTCTGCTGCACCTCCTTCGCGACCTCCTTTCCTCCTGTTCGTCCGTTCTCCGTTCGTTCTGTTCGTTCTCAAGTTAAATGTCTTCTTCGTTGTCTTCGTCCTTGTGTGTTGTAATGTTACCTCTGTTTGCCTCTTTGATTTCACCCATTCTTCTTCTTTCCTTGTCTATTTTCAATCTCTTCTCTCTACTATCCACTTCCTCTCCTCCCTTCCTACCACCTCCTTTTCCCTTTGATTTCCCCTTTCGCTTCGTCCTTT
>NW_026111604.1:448686-462130 GCF_024679095.1 Eriocheir sinensis
TGTATTTATATTTACTATTTAGAGTTAAATAATTTGAGGAGAGAGAGAGAGAGAGAGAGAGAGAGAGAGAGAGAGAGAGAGAGAGAGAGAGAGAGAGAGAGAGAGAGAGAGAGAGGATCTGTACACGTCGCGTACGAGTATCATCCACGTCTCAATCCCAGTCACAATCGCTGTCGCTTTTGCGTGAGTCTGGAACTCCCCCAACTCAGGTCTCATTTGGAGGTGCTGTCGTACCCATGTTTTTCTTTTCTTCCCATGTCTCGCCTCCATCAGTAAAAAGAGAGCCACATCTTCTTCGTCTGAAGAATCCATGTTGACGGCATCCGACTGGAAGTATAGTGTACGTGTGCAGCCCTATGTAACCCGCCGTGTCCGTATAGAGTATAGCGTATAGCGTATACCGAATAGCGAATATCGTATACCGTATACCGTATAGCTCTATGTAAACGCAGCCTCATAGACTTGAGTTGCCGAAATATCCTACCCCCGTTACGCCCTAGGAGGTGCATGGCCGACCGCTTAGTCACTCCTGTTCCCTGCCAGCCAAGGCGAATTTGTGTGTCACGCCGAGCACGTGTTTCCCTTGTAGGACGATCCCGGTGAGCACTGAGCCAGAATGGATGGACTCAGCTTAGTCATCTGACAAACAGGGAACGTCCATTACGCCTCGTAAATATCTGACGGCTTCGCGCGATTACCGTGTGTGTATACTTGTTGGGCAAGCGTAACACACACACTCACACACAAAAAATACTCCCCTGGTGCTGACTAGGCTCTGCTCTGCCAGGCGCCAGTGCGGTAGGCTGAAGTGTATTAATGCTCGCTTAGGCCGAAGGATTTTTCAGTTAATGTTCCCCTTGAGGAAGGAGAGTGGAGTGCGTGGAGTGCGCAGTTGTAAAATTCTGTGATGGAGTGTGATGGCCCAGCAGTACTCACAGATCCATAAATATGTAGCTACAAGCCTAAAACAGAAGGGCATGGTGATCACGAGCCCAGCACGTGATGAGACTGTGCGTGAATCAAACACACACACACACACACACACACACACACACACACACTTTGAGACACACACCTGAGACTTGGTTGCGGATGGACGTGCCGAACAAGCTCTCTGATACTGGTATTGGAAACGACACTCTACAACTACCATGGATCTTGACGCTGTTAAGGTGCTGTTGGAAGCTCACGAGCGTGCATTTATATCTGCATTGGGTGTTGTTATCGACCAAGTGAAAGGAAGGATCCAGACTACCGAAAGCACAGTCACCGATCTCATCAAGAGTTTGGAATTTTCCCAAGCAGAAATAGTTGACCTCAAGAATCAAGTGAAAGTGCTTCAACAATCCAACACTGAAAAGCAAGGGGAAATTGACGGTCAACGAAAAACTGTAGCCGAACTCCAACAACGCGTAAATTACCAAGAAGATTACTCACGAAGGAACAACGTTCGTACCACAGGACTCCAAGAACTTCAAGGAGGAGAGACATGGGAACAAACATCTGTCAATGTGAGTAAACTATTGGAGGGGACACTTCAACTACCATCAGTAAAACTGGAGCGTGCACACCGGGTTGGTCCCATCAATCCATCTCGGCCAAGAACGGTAGTTGCACGTTTTGAGAAATATGGTGACCGTGAAGCAGTCTCGAGAAATGCCAGAAAGCTCAAAGGTTCAGGCATATACATTGACGACGATCTTTGCTCTGCTTCACAAGAGGTAAAAAGGAACAAACTACCGCTCCTAAAACAAGCACGGCAGGAAGGGAAGATCGCGTACTTCAAATACACGAAGCTGATAATCAAGGACAAAGTGGCCAACCAGTCATCTGTTCCACGCGGTGCTTCACCCGGTGCTTCGTCTGCTGTTGGTTCGGAGCCAGCGAATCGCGGTGTTGCCAGAGGTGAAGCCGCGGCTGGGCGGGGTGCCGCGCCTCATTCAGGCCGTACTTCTGTGCCGGGTGAGGGTGCCGCTGCAGGGCCTGCATCGCTGGAGCTTGAATCAGGTGGTGCTGTTGGCGCTGCTGGGGTGCTGCCAGCTAACCGTCCGGGGAGCTCGGTGAGCATGGAGGAAGAAGTGATGGCGGACGTGCCTAACAATGTTGGACGCTTACTCAGGAGGATAAGAAATAGATACACTCAGGAAGAAGGACAAGAAATAGTTAAGTTACGTATAGTGACACCCTTTTTATTATTGTTTGTACTTTCATTGTTAGTATTTTTCTGTAATATGTATCATTCTATATATTACTTCGGTTTACTATTTTTACTACTAATACTACTACTAGCTACTATTACTACTACTAGTGTCCATTATTATTGCTACTACTGCTTACTACTTCCGTTACTACTACTATTACTACTACTATTACAACTATTACTACTACTATTTACTATTACTATTTGTTTTCCACAAATATTACTACTGCTACTATAGCTGCTGCTACTTATACTACTATTACTTCTATACTACTGTTACTACTATTACTACTGTCTTCCACTACTTTATAACTATTACTACTATTTTTACTCTACTATTATTACTTCCTACTATTATTACTCTACTATTATTACTGTTACTACTATTATTACTGTTGCTACTATTATTACTGTTTACTATTATTACTGTTGCTACTATTATTACTGTTACTACTACTACTACTGTTGCTACTATTATTACTGTTGCTACTATTATTACTGTTGCTACTATTATTACTGTTGCTACTATTATTACTGTTGCTACTATTATTACTGTTGCTACTATTATTACTGTTGCTACTATTATTACTGTTGCTACTATTATAACTGTTGCTACTATTATTACTGTTGCTACTATTATTACTGTTGCTACTATTATTACTGTTGCTACTATTATTACTGTTGCTACTATTATTACTGTTGCTACTATTATTACTGTTGCTACTACTACCACAGTTACTACCATTATTACTGTTGCTACCATTATTACTGTTGCTACTATTATTACTGCTACCATTATATTACTGTTGCTACCATTATTACTGTTGCCACCATTATTACTGTTGCTACCATTATTACTGTTGCCACTATTATTACTGTTGCTACCATTATTACTGTTGCTACTATTATTACTGTTGCTACTATTAGTACTGTTGCTACTATTATTACTGTTGCTACTATTATTACTGTTGCTACTATTATTACTGTTGCTACCATTATTACTGTTGCTACTATTATTACTGTTGCTACTATTATTACCGTTGCTACCATTATTACTGTTGCCACTATTATTACTGTTGCCACTACCATTATCACTGTTGCTACCATTACTGTTGCTACCATTATTACTACTACCATTATCACTGTTGCTACCATTATTACTGTTGCTACTATTATTACTGTTGCTACCATTATTACTGTTGCTACCATTATTACTGTTGCTACCATTATTACTGTTGCTACCATTATTACTGTTGCTACTATATTACCACTGTTGCTACTATTATTACTGTTGCTACTATTATTACTGTTGCTACCATTATTACTGTTGCTACCATTATTACTGTTGCTACTATTATTACTGTTGCTACTATTATTACTGTTGCTACCATTATTACTGTTGCTACCATTATTACTGTTGCTACTATTATTACTGTTGCTACTATTATTACTGTTGCTACTATTATTACTGTTGCTACTAATAATAATGTTGCTACTATTATTACTGTTGCTACCATTATTACTGTTGCTACCATTATTACTACTGTTGCCACTATTATTACTGTTGCCACCATTATTACTGTTGCCACCATTACTACCGTTGCTACCATTATTACCGTTGCTACCATTATTACTGTTGCCACCATTATTACTCACCGTTGCTACCATTATTACTGTTGCTACCATTATTACTGTTGCCACCATTATTACTGTTGCTACCATTATTACTGTTGCTACCATTACCGTTGCTACCATTATCACTGTTGCCACCATTATCACTGTTGCCACCATTATTACCGTTGCCACCATTATTACTGTTGCTACTATTATTACTGTTGCTACTATTATTACTGTTGCCATTATTACTGTTGCTACTATTATTACTGTTGCTACTATTATTACTGTTGCTACTACTATTATTACTGTTACTATTATTACTGTTGCTACTATTATTACTGTTGCTACTATTATTACGGTTGCTACTATTATTACGGTTGCTACTATTATTACGGTTGCTACTATTATTACTGTTGCTACTATTATTACTGTTGCTACTATTATTACTGTTGCTACTATGATTACTCTTGCTACTATTATTACTGTTGCTACTATTATTACTGTTGCTACTATTATTACTGTTGCTACTATTATTACTGTTGCTACTATTATTACTGTTGCTACTATTATTACTGTTGCTACCATTATTACTGTTGCTACCATTATTACACCATTATTACTGTTGCTACTACTACTACCGTTACCACTATTATCACTGTTGCCACTACTATTACTACTGTTGCCACCACTACTACTACTATCATTACTGTTACCACCACTACCACTACCACTGTTACTACTACTACTACTACTACCACCTACTTACCACCACCACCACATACCACCACTACCACCACCACCACCACACTACCACCACCACCACTACCACTACCACCCACCACCACCACCCCCAACACCCACTACCACCACCACCACCCACCACCACCCCCCACCACTACCGCCACCACCACCCCCAACCACGACCACCACCCACCACCACCACCATCACCACCCACCACCACTACCACCATCACCACCACTACCATCACCACCACCACCATCACCACCCACACAAGCACCACCACCACCACTCCACCACCACCACCACCACCACCACCACCACCACTCCCACCACCACCACCACCCCCACCCACTCCACCACCACCACCACCACCACCAACTCCACCACCACCACCACCACCTACTACTACTACTACTACTACTACTACCTCTACTTCTACTACTACTACTACTACCTCTACTTCTACTACTACTACTACTACCTCTACTTCTACTACTACTACTACCTCTACTTCTACTACTACTACTACTACCTCTACTTCTACTACTACTACTACCTCTACTTCTACTACTACTACTACTACTACTACCTCTACTTCTACTATCTTTACTACTACTACTACTACTACTACTTGGCGACCACTTTTGCCTTCTAAACTATGACGACAGCAATATATTGTAACATTTTTCCTTTTGCCTCCATCAATGACGAGGACTTACTGGACTGCTATAGTTTGAATAATGCGCAAAGACAAGAACCTCATGAATTTCTTGATCCATTTAATATAAAAGACATTAATTATAATGACCTCGATGTTAACCAGTTCTATATACGATCAAGAAATGTAAACTTTCCTAAATCTGAATATATTTTTTTACTGCCTTCCTTCAAGGAATAATAATGTAATGAATTTACTAACATTGAATATTAGATCAATTTCTACCAATTTTCAGTATTTTGTAGACACTGTCCTCTCATGCCATATGAATTTTGATGTTAGGTTTCACAGAAACAAGACTGGATGCAGATATTTCACCATTACATGCTTTAACAGAGTACAATATGTTTACGAATAACAGAAACAGGTTTGGTGGGGGAGCTGCCATTTATATCTCAAGTAAGTATAAATCCTTTAAAATTATAGAATTTTCTAAACTTGAACCTTTTATTGAAAGCTTGGGAATTGAAGTTAAATTTAATGATAAAACATACTTATTCATTTGTATTTACAGACCTCCTCAAGGCAATATAAATAATTTTCACAACTCAATGAAATGTTAAGTATTATAGAAGAAAAAAACTATAGCGAGAAATTTATTTTTGGAGATTTAAATTTAGATCTATTACTGTACAATAATGATAATGTGCAGGAATTTATTAATCTAATGTATAGCTACTCACTCTTTCCCTTAACAACTTTGCCAACACGTGTAACTCCCACCTCAGCCACACTAATATATCATATTTGGTCATCACAACTAGAAAATAATTTATCAAACTACATAATCAAGACAGACATAACTGGCCACTACCCTGTAATTTCTGTATTTAAATGTAATGACCATATTATTTCACAACCCGCCTATATCACAAGAAGAACACTAGATCAAAACTCCCTAGTAGAGTTTTGTAACATTCTTTTACAAACTAATTGGTCCGGTATACTAAATTGTACATGTCCTAATAATGCTTATAATTTATTTTATCTTAAAATAAAAAATTACTATGACAAATGTTTTCCAGAAAAAATAGTTAAATTAAACTGTAAAAGGGAGCGTACTCCCCACATCACACCAGCTTTGAGGAAAAGCATTAGAGAAAAAAAAACCAGACTTAAAAACTAGCAAATAAATGGCCTTTAACTTTCCAGGAACAATATAGAAGATATAGAAATAAACTAACGTCACTTTTGAAAGGTGAAAAAAAAGAAATATAATCAAGACCAATTAATTAACAACCATGGTAATCCAAGATCACGATGGAGATTCCTAAATAGAATTATTGGTAGATCCTCTAATGCAAAAAAATATAACCATTGATTGCCCTGATATTTCAAATAAATTCAATGATCATTTCTTGAAGCTTGGTGGTCAGAACAGTGATGATGTTGGCGATGAATTTATTAGATATTTACAGGACTCGCCTACTTGGACTGTTTACTTGTCACCTGTTACACAAATTGAAGTTGAAAATTACCTTAAAATACTAAAAACGTCTGCTGCCGGGTTTGATCAAATATCACCTTATGTCTTAAAACACACTGCCAACCTTATATCCCTGCCATTAGCACACATTATTAATCTTACTTTCAAAAAAGGAATTTTCCCGGACGAACTTAAAAAAGCCGAAGTGGTTTCACTATTCAAATCTGGTAATAGAAACGGGTAGGCGGTGGCCGAAGTGATAGCGTACTGGACCCACATTCGCTGCGTGATGGACGACGCGGGTTCGAATCCTCACGCTACCACTCGGATTTTTCGGTCACCGCCGAGTGGCTTAAAACTACCCACATGCTGTCCTGAAGACCACCCATCAATCCGGACTCTAGAGGAAGCCGTCCAAGCGAATCAAGTACGAGTTCCGGGGGGCAGCATGAGCAAATGCAAGATGGCGCCACTATAAACACTCGCCTGCGCCAGAACGGGCTGGGCCGACCATCAGGCCCCACCTGCAAGAAGCCTTGGGCCGACCATCAGGCCCCACCGGGAAGATGCCTACCGGCGCAATAGGCAACAACGTAAAAAAAAAAATAATAATAATAATAATTATAGACCTATATCTGTTCTTCCAGCTTTTAGTAAAGTTTTTGAAAAGGCTCTATCAACTCGTCTTGTGAACTTCATTGAACAGAATAATTTATTTACAGACTGTCAACATGGCTTTAGATCAGGCCGTTCAACTGAATCAGCTATTTTGCAATTTTCCTCTAACGTTTATAAATGTTTAGAAAATAAACATTATTTAGCTGGAGTTTTTTGGACCTGTCTAAGGCTTTTGATTCGCTGTCTCACAAAATTCTTTTAAGTAAACTTAGTAACTTTGGTGTTAGGGGTGTTCCTTTAAAATTATTCGAAAGTTATATCACAAATGGGTTTCAAGCTGTGTGCTATAATTCAAACTATTCTTCCTTCAAGCCAGTCAACAAGGGTGTATCGCGAGGATCTATCTTAGGACCAACTATTTTCCTCGTTTATATAAATGACATAACCAATGCAAGTACTAAATTCAATTATACCATTTATGCTGAGATACTAATTTATTATTGGATGATGAGAATATTGATGTTTTACATATAAATCTCTGTACTGAATTAGAAGCTATTTACAAATGGATAAAAAATAATAAGCTAAGTCTGAATGATACAAAAACTAATTATATAGTCTTTCAAAATCGGTCAATCACAATTAGCATGCCGTGTGGCACTTGAGGGAACACAGTTGGAGAGAGTAAATTATACTAAATTTTTGGGCATTTTCATAGATAATATTAATTGGAAATATCAAATTAACTCTGTTGTGACTAAGTTGTTGTGACTAAGTTGTCTAGGATGTGTGGTATTTTATATAGAATAAGAAACAACCTTACACCAGAAGCACTTGTCAGCATTATTACACGTTATGTTATCCTCATTTCATATATTGTGTATCAGTGTGGGCATGTACATGGCCCTCCTTTCTCTAGAACTTGCAAATAGCTCAAAACAAGATATTTAGGTGTATGTTTTATATGAACAAATTTGAGTCTACACATAATTTATTTTCTACATACAAATTTCTTAATTTTAATAGTATTCATAAATACTTTTTATTATCATTTTTGTATAAATCCCTTGCACGGTTCCATGGAAATCAACATTTTCGTATTGTAAGCACATTGCAGAACATTCGCAGTAATAATGTTAACCTTATTTGCCCACAGTTTAGAATAGTTCTTTTCAGAAACAGCGTGTTATGCTCAGGACCTCATATGTGGAATTCTTTGTCAATAGAAATCAAGCAACTCTTACACAGTGGTAACTTTACTTTATTTAAGAAATCGTTAAAAAGTCATCTGCTCACTGATCAAAATAGTTTGGGGTAATTGTATTCTGTACTGTATGTATATATTATCTGTATATATAATTAGGTAGGTTCGTACTGTAACCTTAGAAAAATATGAAGAAAAATAAAGTCTGTCGGGAAGCTTCGGCTTGACGGACTTAGCCAATGCTACTATGAAATGTGTTAAATACCTAACATTGTGTTCCTGTAATGTATTGGCAATAAACATTTACTTACTTGCTTAATTACCCCCCCCCCCCCCCCCACACACACACACACACACACACACACACGCAAACGTCTCTTTAGTTATCAGCGCTGATTCGGATCGTGTCAGCAACCCGATCCGACGGGCCAATTTATTAGCTTTGGGAACGGTCTGTTTCTATCTTTCTCGACCCAAAGTGGTAAAAAAAGTAAGCAACGTCATAGTGCTGCCGAAAACATGCCGATAACGAGACCTCAACGCAGTTACTTCCATACATATCTTTAACGCATTTCGAGCAGCCTCAAGTTTTTTTTTTTTTTAAGGAAGTAGCTCAAGGCCAAAAATAAATGAAAATAAAAAAAAGTCTGCAAAGTTTAGTTTAGTCTCCGCTATCACAGACATTATCTGGTAACACGTAGTTGATAAGGATGCGCGCGCGCACACACACACACACACACACACACACACACACACACACACACACACACACACACACACACACACACACACACACACACACGTGTACACGGTATAGAAAAAAACAACCGATTGAAAAGTCTCGGGCACAAAGGGTAGCTCAATATATTCTCGCGGCTCCCCAAGTCACTCTGTGTGCTCCTCGCCGCCAGGATGAATCGGTGCTCTTTCTCGCCGTAAACAGTAGCACTAAACCCTTAAAGGAAGAAGTTATGGCAACGACGAAGAACAGTCGCGGCGATAACTTGCACCTGCAGCAGAAGAGTTAAATAAGCAGCCGTTCTCTGGCTCCCCGCCCGGACCAGCGTTGCCAAATTATCGTACTCATCGCATTGCATTTTCGTATTCTGACCGATAATTCTAGCAAAAAAAAAAAAAAAAAAAGAAAACCATCAATATTTAATAGTTTTAACGATAACTTTAATTTTCTATCGTTATTAGTGTGGTTACGACAGTTTTGGAGCCTAAAAATTATAAATGCAATGTTGAGAGTACGACAATTTGGTAAGGCTGGCCCGAACACCTCCCGCGGTCACTGCTACTAAACAGCGTCTCTTGCCCGAGTCGTCGTTTCTCTCGTAAAGGGTTTTATGAATGAGAAATATGGTGAAACTAAATATCAGGAACAGTAATGGAAGAATAAAGGAAGATTAACGGCTGGGTGAAAAATGGACATGACGGATGTAACAAAAAATTATCCCTTTCATGCAGGAGAAAGATACACAGACATTTATGTACTACGTATGTATGGAGTGGTGTTAACTCAGTGGTAGAAAAATGGCCTTGAATAATAAGTCCTGAAAGATGAATCAGGAAAACGATGAATCAACACCGAGACAATAAACTTGAATAAAGTCACACGTTCAAGGCAAGAAATCAACGCTGTTAAGGATCTCGTCACCAGCAGGCAGTGTGACGGTCGCTGTGCACTCATCACTACACAGGAAAATCTTGGGAAATGTTAAAAAAAAAGAGTAGATTGAAAAATAAGCTCATCTGGGGTCACGACAACGATGATGGTGATAATGACGATAACTATGCTGGTGCTGCTGCAGATTATAATAATTATGGCAGTGCATAAAGATACTCATGGGTAGATAGAGATAACAAGGGGCCTGTACACGATACTTCAATAACCTCTCTGTTAACTGGTCTGCACTATCTGCCGACAGGGAAGGAACTAGATTATTAAATTTTGCGCAAGTTACATTTCTTTATCAAACAGTTACCGCGCCGACGCGAGGAAATAACATTCTGGATTTAGTCTTCACGACCGACAGCCACCTCATAATCGCGTGTAAGGTAGGCGAGCCATTTGCAACCAGTGACCGTAACATAATCAGATGCGTTTTAAATATTGAAACAGAAGCACGAGCAGACTCGCTCTTAATACCTAATTATAGTAAAGAAAATTTTATGGACCTAAACAGAGAATTGGCTTCAGTAAATTGGAATCATTTGCTCAACAACGTCAGCGTTCAAGAAATGTATAATCGTTTTACTGCACAAATCACTGCAAGTGTAAATAAATTAATTCCACTCAAGCCACGAAGGACTGATAATCAAAAACCGTTGTGGATGACTAATTACCTACAAAAAATCATCGTCGAAAAAAGAAAACTGTATAAGCAATATAAGTTGTCATATAATTCACAGGATCATACTAATTACATCAATGTCAAGAGAGAGTGCGAAAGGAAAATCAGAAAACAGAAACGCGAAAATGAGATGAAAACTTCACTTGATGCCAAGAAAAATCCAAGGTTATTTTTCAGTTACATAAGAAATAAAAAAACTTAAAAATAATATCGGCCCACTACTATTAAGTGGCAATACGATTCGTGATGATAAAGGCATTGCGTCGGTCCTAAATTCAACCTTTAGTAGCGTATTTACAAAAGAGAACATGACATCGATTCCAGCCCCGAAGAAAATTTTTCAAGGCCCTGAAGAACATAAGTTTGCATTGACCGAAATTGATATCAGCGAAGTGCGTGCGTACCTGCAGAAAATAGATTCGAATAAATCTCCGGGCCCCAACAATTTATATCCTCGCGTGTTGAGAGAATGTAGTCAACAGGTTGAATTACCCATAACATTAATATTCAACAAGTCATTAGCACAGGTCAGTGTACCTCTCGAGTGGAAAAAAGTCAATATTACCCCGATCTTTGAAAAAGGAGATAAAAAAACAAGCCAGTAATTATCGTCCTATCAGCCTTACGTCTGTTCTAATTAAACTCTTCGAAAAAATGATCAGGGATAAAATGATCACTTTCCTTGAATCAAATGATATGATAACTGAGAGTCAGCACGGATTTCGTAGTAATCGGTCTTGCCTTACCAACCTATTAACTTTTTTCAATGATGTTTATACATGTTGGGACGCCCCAAGCCCATATGACGTAATTTACCTAGATTTTCAGAAAGCGTTTGATAAAGCTCCTCACGTTAGGCTTATTTCTAAACTGCGTTCCCACGGTATTAACGACCATCTATGTGTGTGGATTCATGACTGGCTCACCGACAGAGAACAACGTGTAGTTCTTAATGGTGAAGCATCGGATTGGCAACCCGTCACCAGTGGCGTGCCCCAAGGATCGGTCCTGGGGCCAACACTATTCATAATTTACGTGAACGACTTAGAAACTGATACTCTATCAAAAGTAGCCAAATTCGCCGACGACACCAAATTAGGAGGTACGGTAATGAACAATGAAAGTTGCGAAAAGATTCAATCAGACTTAATAAGACTTGCCGACTGGAGCGAAAAATGGCAAATGAGTTTTAACGCAGATAAATGTAACGTAATACACATAGGTGAACAAAATCCTAACTTTAAATATCAGATTCAAGGACATGAGCTCAGCGAGGTAAAACAAGAAAAAGATCTTGGTGTCATTATCAGTAACACTCTTAAAATGAGTGATCAATGTTCTGCAGCGAGTAAAAAAGCCAATATGATGTTAGGATTAATATCAAGAGACTTTGATTATAAATCACCCGAACTTATGAAGAGATTATATTTAGTATTTGTAAGACCACACCTAGAATACGCCGTTCAGTTCTGGTCACCGAACTATATCAAAGATCAAATTTTGCTAGAAAAGATACAGCGACGAGCAACCAAACAATTAACAACACGCGCACATAATTATAAACAACATAATTTTTAAAGCTCCACAGTCCTTCAATACTTTCCGTTTACGATATTTTTTTTTTTCAAAGGGCCTATAGCTCCTCGATCAGTGCCTTCCGATAATTACAAACGCGTGCACATAAATGAAGAAAAAAACACCTATATCAACGCTCTTATAATTCTTCAGTACCTCCAATGCTTTCCAAATCCGATGTCTTTCTATTCAGCGTCCATAGCTTTTCCGTCCCTTCCGATAAGAGGCGCACCTTATGGCCCTAAACTTCAACTTCTCCGCGTTGGTCACCGAACTTTACGCGCTGACTCATGGACGCCGGCGCACTTATCGAGTCACGGGCGATACGATCAGGCGGTCTGCGCTGGCCGAGACGAAGGAACGGCGGCTTGATACGGATAAAATAAATTGTCCACGGTAGTAATTTCCTGCAAGACTTGTGACACACTCCAGGAGACGGCGAGCACTGAGCCAAGGCAAGATCAATTTCACGTCCTCTTGAACTCATATCCTGACGCGGGATGAGGAACATAGTATCTCTCAGGAGGTTGTAGTAGTTGTTTGTTTTTTTCAGTCTCATAGCAACGTTCTCATGTCTGTTACCCATTAGACGTCTCGCGCAAGATCCCTTTCACGTCATCTGGCTTCATATCCTGACGTGGCAAGAGGTGTCACTATGGCTGGTGTGTTTCTATAAGGCTTTAATTCATCAGTGAAGTCCTTGTGTCCATTATCCATTAGGCGGTTCAAACTCTACAGGCACCACCGCACGAGCCAAAGCAAGATCTATTTCACGTCTCCTTGACCTCATATCCTGACGCGGCATGAGCAATGTATCACTCTGGGGTTGGTATTATAAGACACTTTCGCTTCTAACATCAGCTATTTCTAAAGGTCAAAGAGGGAGGCAATTAAGTTCTAATGAGTGTTTTTTTAGGTTCATGGTACAGAAGAAGGGACAAACTACCATCAGGTCAAAAAACTACTCCTGGAAATGCCCAAAAGTCC
>NW_026111605.1:0-25000 GCF_024679095.1 Eriocheir sinensis
TTATATATGCTAATTTATATGGAAAAAATAAACATTCACTTTATTCAGTGGAGAGAGAGAGAGAGAGAGAGAGAGAGAGAGAGAGAGAGAGAGAGAGAGAGAGAGAGAGAGAGAGAGAGAGAGAGAGAGAGAGAGAGAGAGAGAGAGAGAGAGAGAGAGAGAGAGAGAGAGAGAGAGAGAGAGAGAGAGAGAGAGAGAGAGAGAGAGAGAGAGAGAGAGAGAGAGAGAGAGAGAGAGAGAGAGAGAGAGAGAGAGAGAGAGAGAGAGAGAGAGAGAGAGAGAGAGAGAGAGAGAGAGAGAGAGAGAGAGAGAGAGAGAGAGAGAGAGAGAGAGAGAGAGAGAGAGAGAGAGAGAGAGAGAGAGAGAGAGAGAGAGAGAGAGAGAGAGAGAGAGAGAGAGAGAGAGAGAGAGAGAGAGAGAGAGAGAGAGAGAGAGAGAGAGAGAGAGAGAGAGAGAGAGAGAGAGAGAGAGAGAGAGAGAGAGAGAGAGAGAGAGAGAGAGAGAGAGAGAGAGAGAGAGAGAGAGAGAGAGAGAGAGAGAGAGAGAGAGAGAGAGAGAGAGAGAGAGAGAGAGAGAGAGAGAGAGAGAGAGAGAGAGAGAGAGAGAGAGAGAGAGAGAGAGAGAGAGAGAGAGAGAGAGAGAGAGAGAGAGAGAGAGAGAGAGAAATTTACATAGATTTACATAGAAAATCAGACCACAAAGACCCCATGGTCAAGACTAGGTGGTCTGTCCTTAAACCTAATTGAGTCTACATTAATTAGATGGCTCCAGAACATTGCATTTCAACTCTAGTTAATATTAAGTTCAAGGAATTAGACGGGCGAGCGTTTTTTTAAAGGAGTCACTCGTGTTACACTGGACCACTGACGGTGGTAGCGTATTCCATTCTCGCACTAGAATGTTGGTGAAGAAAAATTTGGTGCAGTCAGAATTTACTTATCTACATTTTCTTTTTATGCCATTGTTCCTCGTTCGCAAAGCGTCATCGATCATAAACAATTTTGACCTGTCTACATTCGTGAAACGAAGAGAGAGAGAGAGAGAGAGAGAGAGAGAGAGAGAGAGAGAGAGAGAGAGAGAGAGAGAGAGAGAGAGAGAGAGAGAGAGAGAGAGAGAGAGAGAGAGAGAGAGAGAGAGAGAGAGAGAGAGAGAGAGAGAGAGAGAGAGAGAGAGAGTTTTTTCTACGGAAAATTTAATAAGAATTTTCATCAGACGTCATTAGGAAAAAAAAAATACTCTGCGGTACCAGCAATGGTACCGGTCTTAACGGTACCTGAGTTTTCTGTACCGGTACTCCCGGTACTCAAATTAACGGTTCTGCCCATCCCTACCACTGAATGAACGAGGGGACCCACTGGCAAGATAGTTATTTTTAATATACTTTCTCCATTGCCTTTCTGAATACTAATTGTGTACGTGAATGAATGCATTAAACCTTTCAGTCAGCCAATCCTTTCTCACCCAGTACTTAGCAGGACTGCTAGGAAGTAAAATTAATAAAGAGAAGACAAAATGGCTGCCGACAGCATAACCAAAGTAAGGAGCAAAGAACAGAGATTTTATTAGCAACACTGTTTGGGTAGGCGGGCGATTAATTAACCCTCTCAGGGGTGGCATGTCCCTGCCCAGGGCCTCTACTCAGTCCAGCCCCCCATTCCCAGTGCTTGGGGTGGGCCAGAACAATTGATCAATCAATACGCCGGGAGCGGGGGGTCGCCTCGCCTACCCTCTGATGGTAACCCCGGGGGTCCCTCCGAACAGGCTCCCATGCAGGCCCCTGTCCATCCAGAGTACTTCATGGCAGGATCAATCGACGAACATTGTGTGCGACTCGGGATTGTCTCCCACCCTGTGGGTAACCTCAACTTTTGGGTAGCCCCTTTATATATTTACTTTTTTTTTAAGGGAGAGGAAGCAGCTCAAGGGCAACAACAACAACAAAAGTGTAGAAAAAAGTAAGTTAAGAGGTTGCTGATCGTCCCTATTTGGAAAGAATAAAGGGGAACGTTATGAACGCAGCATTCACGGCGGCATTACACTGCTCAGTGTGCCAGGGAAGGTGTTTGGCCTTTCGTTCCTCATATAGACTCGCAACCAGTTGTTGAAGTGGAAGAGATCTGATCAGTCTCGGTTCAGACGAACGCAACTTTCGACAAAGAATAGTTGAGGCTTATTTCCCTGCCTCGCTAGGAATGACTGTTAGCCTGTTGACTTGCCTGTACTCTGGGAGTGAGAATTATGCGATGTGTTATTGATTGGTATGTCGATTTCAAGAATGCGTTCAACTCAGTGCACCGTGTGGCAGTCTAAGACCTCCTACAAGTTCAAAAGATTCATGCCAAGAGTCTTAGCCAAATGACTGCCCTGCACTGTGGGAGTGATGGTGCTGTGAGGTGTGAGGGAAGCTTCCTTCCTATTAGCACGGGCGTGAGGCAGCGCTGCGTCCTTCCCCATCCCTCTTCAACACGTGCAGGGTTTGGGTATTAGGCTGCTATGGTGCCGAGTTATCGTGGAGCATGTAGTGGCACGGGCGTGAGGCAGCGCTGCGTCCTTCCCCATCCCTCTTCAACACGTGCAGGGGCTGGGTATTAGGCTGCTATGGTGCCGAGTCATCGTGGAGCATGTAGTGGCAGTAGCAGGATACTGGTCTGTTTTTCTCAGCTGATGCAGCAGTTCTTACTTAGTCACTGGACGTTTTGGTGATGGCCATGGAGGCACCGGTAGAGGAGCCGAAACCATCGGGAGGCTCACTGGATAAGGCGGTGCAGTCTGTTCATGTGTCTGTCCATCGAGATCTTGTAAAGGTTCACAAACCTTCGTAGCGTGGAGCAGAAAAGTGGCGGGTCACGTGATGAAGTTATATTATGTATTATTTTTTTGCCTACGTTGAGGATTCAGGTTAGAGAGGGGACAGAAGAGAGGCAGTAGGGGCAAATCTTTCTGGATGAGGTGTGCAGCGTCCTCAGCCTCCCCGAGCTGCTCTTTTCTTTTCCTTTCCCTGCTTATCTTCTTTCTTTCTTTCACGAGGCTGGATCTACAGTGGTGCGGAGGTCCGCTGGGTGCTCAGTTTTTGCGCAGGAATTGTTCTGGATGCATGTTTTGTTTAGGAAAGATGACGGACTATGTGTAGGAAATATGGCAGCGCTCCAGTTATTGTGGATGTGTAGGAGATATAACTACGCCCCCGTCGTGGCGACAGGTTGCTTTATTTTTTCTTGGGCTGCCTTATTTGATGTAAATTTGCCGTCAATAATAACTTGCCTAGTTAACAAGTGTGGCGTCATGGCGCGAGGTATCGCGGTGACCTGTGAGCTCCCCCATCATTTGTCTCTATTCCCTGACAGGTACGACCAGACGCCCCGCCACCTGGCCGCCATGTTCGGCCACAAGAGCACCGAGCAGCTGCTGGCACTACACGAGGCGCATAAACTCCCCTGCCGTGCGGGCACCACCGCCGACCAGGCAAGCCGCAACTATGACGCCTACCTCCAGAGATACGAGAAGCTTGGCTGCAAGGAACGCGACTCCCTGTCGCCTATTGACCACCACGACCCAGAGCGAGTCACGTGCAAGCTCATGGAGGCCATCGGAGTCCAGGAGCTGTGGGAGAAGGCAAGTGATATCCGTGTTGATTTTTCAGGTGGCGAGGCCCTCGAGGTGAAGGCGGCAGTGATGAAGGAGCTGCAGTCCATCGCCGAGAAGATTGGAGAGAAAGAAAGCCTGTATAAGAGTGACCTTAGGCTGGTGGGCAGCTCAGAAGATGGGTCAAAAATATACTGCCCCGACGAGTTCGACGTCAACCTTGTTATTACAAGGAAAGACGTCGAAGTCGAGGTGGAAAAGACGCCGGAAGAACAGGAAGCATCAAAAGGTAAGTATAAATTGGTACTGGCCCACGCGCCAGGTCTTGATGGAAACATTGTGATGGACAAGCTGTTCCTTCTCCTGCAGAAGTGTCTCGTAGAGCACACACTGCAGGACAAAAGGCTGAGCTTCGTTCCGCCCTGCCTGAGCAGCACGCAGGTGGGCGTGGCCCTCGACCTGGCCTGGCAGGGGAAGGAGTATCCCCTCCTCCTGGTCGGTGTGGACCTCGTGCCCGTACTGGAGCTGCCATGGCATGACGCAATAGCAAAACCAAAGCTCATGAAAGACAAACCCAAAACATTCCATGTCAGCAATACTGCTGACGGGTCGTGGCGATGCAGTTTTGCCCTGTCAGAGGCAGCGGTGCTGAAAGGATTGTCCGACATCCAACGGCGTGTGTTCGTAATGGGGAAGGTTTTGCTTTCCTGCCTCAAGGCCGAGCCGTGGATGCCACAGGACATGAAGCACCACTGCACCTGGTTTGTTAACAGGGAGTGGAAAATCAGTACCCCAAGTGGCTTCTGCTTCAAGAACGCTTTCCTTGGGTGGCTGAGGGATCAGCCAGCAGAACAACACGTCACCAGGGAGGAGGAGGTTCAGTTTTGCGCGAAGGCACTGATAGCCATTTTTAGGCAGTTGTGTGCTGTTCCCTGGGAAGAGCGTGGCAATCTGTCGCCAGGCAAGATCCCTGCACACTTTGGAGGAGACTTCGAAGGTGTGAAAGTTGGAGAAGGCGCTCATCTCATCGTGCGCTGCCTGGAGGAACACTTGGAAAAGAAGCCAGGAAAGCATGAAGACGCTGATATGAATGAAGAAACTAGAATGCTTTGGATTTGGTTTGCAAGGATTTTGCAGAATGCAAGGGTTCGTTTGGTTGAATAGGCATTGTTATCACCCTCTGGAATAGGTGTTAGAAAGGCAATTCACATGCCACAGACATTATAATACATTGCTTGACGTATATCATGGTAACACTGATTGTGTGTGTGTGTGTGAGAGAGAGAGAGAGAGAGAGAGAGAGAGAGAGAGAGAGAGAGAGAGAGAGAGAGAGAGAGAGAGAGAGAGAGAGAGAGAGAGAGAGAGAGAGAGAGAGAGAGAGAGAGAGAGAGAGAGAGAGAGAGAGAGAGAGAGAGAGAGTGGTGGGACAGTTATCGTCCGTCGTGATATACATGACTGGTGAAATACGACGCTTTGGTTGGCCCGCGCCTGCCTTGTTTGCCCAAGCCGCTGCAAGAACGCTGTTCCGATGGGCATCTGGATAGCGAGTTTGTCAAGTTGAGCCCCAAGGCCGAGCCGATGGCTGAGTGGTTAGCGTGCAGGCGCGGCGTCAAGGAAGACGTGGGTTCGCGTCCCGCCCGCTGCCACATCCTGGGATTATTCAGTCACCGCCGAGTGGCCCTAGACTACCCCCATACGCTGTCCTGAAAACCACTCATAAACCCGGACTCTAGACTCTCTAAAAAGGGGATCAAAGTTGAGCTCTCGGGGGCGGCATGAGCCAACAAGATGGCGCCATTGTAAACACTTGCCTGCGCCATAGCACGCTGGGGCAGACCATCAGGCCCCAACGTGGACTACCGGTGCCATTGGTGAAACGTGGCCAATAGTAACGATTACCAGCCAGCCGTGCCCTCCCAGCCCTGGCCACGCCCTCCTCCCTGTACGTACTTAAACGCACATGCTTTGGACGCCTTGGATCAGGCGCCAACGTATAGGTGTTGGCGTAGCCTGGATCACGAGGCTGTGTAGACTTTTGCAGTCTTGCTTACATGTTGCTGCATGGTGTTGCGTAGCCGGCACGAAGCCTCGTCTGCTGTGTTCACGCAAACTGTTGTGTTGTGTTAAGGCCGCACCCTTTAGTGCTGGTGTTACCCTGGACAGAGCGGCAGTCTGTCCTGTGAACCCATATTGTTGTGTTAAAGGAGCTGCCTAGTACAGGCCTACCGGCCTCTTGTAGACTCCTGCGTTCTTATGTTCTTATGTTCTTATGTTCTTTTAGTGCTGGTGTTACCCTGGACAGAGCGGCAGTCTGTCCTGTGGACCCATAATGTAGTGTTGTGTTAAGGCCGCACCTTTTAGTGCTGGTGTTACCCTGGACAGAGCGGCAGTCTGTCCTGTGGACCCATAATGTTGTGTTGTGTTAAGGCCGCACCTTTTAGTGCTGGTGTTACCCTGGACAGAGCGGCAGTCTGTCCTGTGGACCCATAATGTTGTGTTGTGTTAAGGCCGCACCTTTTAGTGCTGGTGTTACCCTGGACAGAGCGGCAGTCTGTCCTGTGGACCCATAATGTTGTGTTGTGTTAAGGCCGCACCGTTTAGTGCTGGTGTTACCCTGGACAGAGCGGCAGTCTGTCCTGTGGACCCATAATGTTGTGTTGTGTTAAGGCCGCACCCTTTAGTGCTGGTGTTACCCTGGACAGAGCGGCAGTCTGTCCTGTGGACCCATAATGTTGTGTTGTGTTAAGGCCGCACCTTTTAGTGCTGGTGTTACCCTGGACAGAGCGGCAGTCTGTCCTGTGAACCCATAATGTTGTGTTGTGTTAAGGCCGCACCTTTTAGTGCTGGTGTTACCCTGGACAGAGCGGCAGTCTGTCCTGTATAACCATAATGTTGTGTTGTGTTAGTCTGGATTAAGTGTTTGTAAGGTTTTTGTACTGTACCTCATTGATTCTCTCTCTCTCTCTCTCTCCACCTCTCTTTCTGTATATATTTACAAATATAATCACGCTAATGAGCTCATCAGTGCCCTGTTACTGAGGTGCAGACACGGGATATATGAAACACGTGACTGCTGACGCTCTGCCCAATACTCCCGCGGCCTCGCTGCACAAGCTTTCCTGCTCTGGCTCACCCTTCTGCTGTCCCAATCCCTCATGCAAGGGTTAGCCAGCGTCTCCGGTCGCTCCTTCCCCTCGCTCTGGAAAAGCCTCTCCTCGCCTGTGTGTGTACCTTCCAGGACACAGACGCCTTTAAAAGGGGAGGATCGGGGCGGCTTTCCCTCCGTGCTCTCATTATGTCTTTGGATCCACTTCCACTTTCCTCCTCGTCGGGAAGTGCTCTGCAGGCTCCTTCCTTTATTTCCTTGCGGAGCCTCCCCCTGCGGTGCGGGAACACATGGTGGTTCAGGGTGTGACTGTAGAGCTGTTCCATGTCACACTTGCTGCCAGTATCTTATAAGTGTTCGGAGAGTTCAATCCGCACCCCATGGCGTGGTGTTAACACTGTTCCCATGTTATCAATGCCCCACACTACGGGCCAGCAGTGTGGGTATGGGCACAGCACCCCATGGCGTGGTGTTAACACTGTTCCCATGTTATCAATGCCCCACACTACGGGCCAGCAGTGTGGGTATGGGCACAGCACCCCATGGCGTAGTGTTAACACTGTTCCCATGTTATCAATGCCCCACACTACGGGCCAGCAGTGTGGGTATGGGCACAGCACCCCATGGCGTGGTGTTAACACTGTTCCCATGTTATCAATGCCCCACACTACGGGCCAGCAGTGTGGGTATGGGCACAGCACCCCATGGCGTAGTGTTAACACTGTTCCCATGTTATCAATGCCCCACACTACGGGCCAGCAGTGTGGGTATGGGCACAGCACCCCATGGCGTGGTGTTAACACTGTTCACATGTCAGCAAATGTTTTCCTCTGTCTAGTATCGCTGAGGCTTTGGTGGTGTTACTTGAAGTGTGGCTGATGCATTTTGAGTTAGGTCAATATATATTCCATGGTAATTATCATTTCTGTGTGTGCTTTGACATCATATATCTATATTGGAACGGCCATTACATTGTTTGTTACCTGCAAATAACAGTTAGTGCGTCTTTTGTACATTTAGAGACAGTTCCACATGTTGGCAATGCTTAAGTCTGTGTAGCATGGCCGAGGATTTAGAGAGGTTACGCTACACTCTGATTCATGTCAACACATATCCCATGGTGGTTAACAGAGCTGGGTCTCGGTGTGCCGTGACTGCATGTTTCTGCACTGAAGTGAACATTACATTGTGGATTACATGCAAAAGTCAGTTGGTGTGCTTTACGTACATTGCAGGCCCTTTGTCAGTAGCCGGGTGCATACTAATTTGAGCTCCGCGTCTGAATTTATTCATTTTTTTATTTATATTTTTGACAAAGGAATGTCAGACCCAGCGCGGATGATGCTGGTGCCATCAACATATGCAGAGTGATTTTCCTGTTTGTTATCGACAGTGTCATAGAGATATAAGCTAAATAAAAGAAGGCCTAATGTAACCTTGAGGCACCCTTGAGGGCTTTCAGCAGATGTTGTTACCATCACACCAGTGTTTACGGCGCACTCACTCGTATCGTTTACACAACTCCTAAACAGACTTTTCAGGATTCTGTAAACCACAATGTTGTAATTTTCTCAGCAGTATTTCATGATCTTGGGTATCAAAAGGGTTTTTATCACGAAGAAAAATACTAATTATTGTAAATTCTCCGTTTCCCTGATCTTGTAGCATTTTGGTCAATAAATTGTGTAATGGCTATTTTCTTTTAAAACCCACATTGTCTGTTACTTAACATTACATAACCTCGACAACTGCACCGGTCCAGCAAACACTGCCTGCCCAAACCTCCTCAAAAAGGTGGAGATACACACACACGGGCGGCAGCTCGACACTTCCCCTTGATTGCCCCTTTGGAAGCAGCTGTGACTCTGGCAACGGTTCGTTCACTAAGAAAAATACTGCTTGAAAAGACACACTGGGAGGCCGGGACACGGGATTGGGACATAATAGCGATGAGAAGGAGTAAAAAGGCGTATGCAACGGGGACGCACAACGAGGAGGAGGCATGCAGTTGGCAAGTTCTGAAGAGCAGCTAGCAGAAAAATATCGGTAAGAGAGAGAAAGAGAGGCAACACTGCGTCAGTCAGAATTTAAGAGATAGAAGACTGTCAGTAAGAGGGGAGTTGATGAGACGAAGAGCCTTTCACTGTACTTTGTCCAAGAGGGTTGTGTGAGCGGAGCCCCCCCTTATATGAGGTGCATACATCATGCGAGGGCGGACGAGGCCTTGGGTATGGACAGCATCCGGGAAGGGGAGAACTGGCGGAGACGAGGCTGAACGCCGAGCCTCGAGGAAGCCTATTTAGCGACAGTTTGTGACACCCGGGTTACCACAGTTTAGCTTCCCCAGGTTTCCCCAGCTATCCGTTTATCGACCAGCTGGAAAGAGATGATGAACATGTGGTTGAGTTGCACGCCAACTGCCCGGGCCGGGATTCGAACCCATGCCCGTGAATTTGTAGCTATACACGCTAACCACTCCACCACGGAATGACTAAGGAAGCAGCAAAAGTTTCACCGAAGCAGCTGAGAAATAAGACAAAGTCGTGTCCATACTTACAGAGCAGTTTAGTGCATAAGGCAGTGTCGTGCAGGTACTTACAGGCCCGCTCAGTCATCGAGGCAGTGTCGTGCAGGTACTTACAGGCCCGCTCAGTCATCGAGGCAGTGTCGTGCAGGTACTTACAGGCCCGCTCAGTCATCGAGGCAGTGTCGTGCAGGTACTTACAGGCCCGCTCAGTCATCGAGGCAGTGTCGTGCAGGTACTTACAGGCCCGCTCAGTCATCGAGGCAGTGTCGTGCAGGTACTTACAGAGGTGAACTAATGCATTGCAGTTAGAGGTCATCCTCAGACTCTATTTAGCGTTAGTTAGGCCTCACTTAGATTATGCTGTCCAGTTTTGGTGCCCACACTACAGAATGGACATCAACTTGCTAGAATCAGTTCAGAGGAGGATGACCAAGATGATTCAGGGGCTGAGGAACCTCCCATATCAAGATAGGCTGAAACATCTAAACTTACATTCACTAGAGAGACGAAGAGTGCGGGGGGATCTGAAAGAAGAATTCAAATGGGTCAAGGGTTACAACAAAGGCGATATAAGTAAAGTACTGAGAATTAGCCAACAGGATAGAACTCGCAGTAATGGATTTAAATTAGAAAAGTATAGATTTAGGAGAGATGTAGGCAAGCATTGGTTTAGTAATAGGGTGGTGGGGGAATGGAATAGACTCAGCAATCACATAGTTAGTGCAGGGACGATAGCTTGTTTTAAGAGTAGACTGGATAGCTACATGGACGAGGACGACAGGTGGCAGTGAGGTGTGGGTGCAGTAAGGTGACGGGGTGCTGGGTGCGTGCCTGGGTACCGCCGGTATAACGAGGATCAAGCCTCTACCTGTAACCCCTGTAACTACACCTCACCCACCGTTAGTAGTGGGGGGGATTCTGGAGCTGCCCTGTGTAGGCCACCCGGCCTCTTGCAGTTTTCCTATGTTCTTATGTTCTTATGTTTACAAGCCTGGTTCGGCAGAGGGCCTCACCCTGTCCAGACATTAACCAGAACACCTCCACATTCATGTCAAATAAATTGTTGAGTCCAGGACGCGAGCGACGGAGGTATAGTAACGCTGGACACTTTGACACGGATCGGCGCAGCAATGTAAGATACTATTAAAGACATGTCCCTTGAACGTAACTTGTATATGTTTGGACGCAGTGAAGCCATTTTGATCGTGTTATAACATGGAGAACCTCGTTACATAAGTGATTAATCTGCAAGTAGGAATGAACACCGCAAGGCGGCGCCGCGGGCAGGGCGGCATGCAGGGAGAGGCTGCCTGGGTAAGGGTGAACACCACCAAGGCGGCGCCGCGGGCAGGTGTCCAGTCCTGTGCTGCTGCTCACCCCCAGCCACGCCTTCCCCTCCACCCCCAGCCACGCCTTCCCCTCCACCCCCAGCCACGCCTTCCCCTCCACCCCTAGCCACGCCTTCCCCTCCACCCCCAGCCACGCCTTCCCCTCCACCCCTAGCCACGCCTTCCCCTCCACCCCCAGCCACGCCTTCCCCTCCACCCCCAGCCACGCCTTCCCCTCCACCCCTAGCCACGCCTTCCCCTCCACCCCCAGCCACGCCTTCCCCTCCACCCCCAGCCACGCCTTCCCCTCCACCCCCAGCCACGCCTTCCCCTCCACCCCCAGCCACGCCTTCCCCTCCACCCCCAGCCACGCCTTCCCCTCCACCCCCAGCCACGCCTTCCCCTCCACCCCCAGCCACGCCTTCCCTTCCACCCCAAACCACGCCTTCCCTCCATCCCCAGCCACGCCTTCCCCTCCACCCCCAGCCACGCCTTCCCCTCCACCCCCAGCCACGCCTTCCCCTAAACCCCCAGCCACGCCTTCCCCTCCACCCCCAACCACGCCTTCCCCTCCACCCCCAGCCACGCCTTCCCCTCCACCCCAGTGCCTTCTCCACCTCAAACCACTGCGCCGTGTCAAAGGGCAAGAAGGACCATGCCAGAGGGTTATGCAGCCTTCAGTGGAGGGCCCCACCTCGACGCATTTTACTTTACTATTACCGTTCACTAACGCCTCCGCCTCCTTGCCCTCAACCCTAGTTAAGCCCTGCACACTTAACACTTAGCCCCCCCTGTCCTGCCCCTGTAGCTAAGCCCTGCACACTTAACACACTCCCCCCCCTGTCCTGCCCTTGTAGCTAAGCCCTTCACACTTAACACACTCCCCCCCCTGTCCTGCCCCTGTAGCTAAGCCCTTCACACTTAACACACTTCCCCCCTGTCCTGCCCCTGTAGCTAAGCCCTTCACACTTAACACACTCCCCCCCTGTCCTGCCCCTGTAGCTAAGCCCTGCACACCTAACACACTCCCCCCCTGTCCTGCCCCTGTAGCTAAGCCCTTCACACTTAACACACTCTCCCCCTGTCCTGCCCCTGTAGCTAAGCCCTGCACACTTAACACTTAGCCCCCCCTGTCCTGCCCCTGTAGCTAAGCCCTGCACACTTAACACTTAGCCCCCCCTGTCCTGCCCCTGTAGCTAAGCCCTTCACACTTAACACACTCCCCCCCTGTCCTGCCCCTGTAGCTAAGCCCTGCACACCTAACACACTCCCCCCCTGTCCTGCCCCTGTAGCTAAGCCCTTCACACTTAACACACTTCTTCCCTGTTCTGCCCCTGTAGCTAAGCCCTTCACACTTAACACTTAGCCCCCCCTGTCCTGCCCCTGTAGCTAAGCCCTGCACACTTAACACTTAGCCCCCCCTGTCCTGCCCCTGTAGCTAAGCCCTTCACACTTAACACACTCCCCCCCCTGTCCTGCCCCTGTAGCTAAGCCCTGCACACTTAACACACTAAACCCCCTGTCCCACCCCTGTAGCTAAGCCCTGCACACTTAACACACTCCCCCCCTGTCCTGCCCCTGTAGCTAAGCCCTGCACACTTAACACACTCCCCACGCAGTCCTGCCCCTGTAGCTAAGACCTGCACACCTAACACACTCCCCCCCTGTCCTGCCCCTGTAGCTAAGCCCTGTACACTTAACACACTCCCCCCCCTGTCCTGCCCTTGTAGCTAAGCCCTGCACACTTAACACTTAGCCTCCCCCTGTCCTGCCCCTGTAACTAAGCCCTTCACACTTAACACACTCTTCCCCCTGTCCTGTTCCTGTAGCTAAGCCCTGCACACTTAACACACTACCCCCCTGTCCTGCCCCTGTAGCTAAGCCCTGCACACTTAACACACTCCCCCCCTGTCCTGCCCCTGTAGCTAAGCCCTGCACACTTAACACCCTCCCCCCCTGTCCTGCCCTTGTAGCTAAGCCCTGCACACTTAACACACTACCTCCCTGTCCTGCCCCTGTAGCTAAGCCCTGCACACTTAACACACTCCCCCCCTGTCCTGCCCCTGTAGCTAGGCCCTGCACACTTAACACACTACCCCCCTGTCCTGCCCCTGTAGCTAAGCCCTGCACACTTAACACACTCCCCCCCCTGTCCTGCCCCTGTAGCTAAGCCCTTCACACTTAACACACTACCCCCCCTGTCCTGCCCCTGTAGCTAAGCCCTTCACACTTAACACACTACCCCCCTGTCCTGCCCCTGTAGCTAAGCCCTTCACACTTAACACACTCCCCCCCATCCCCTTGTCCTGCCCCTGTAGCTAAGCCCTTCACACTTAACACACTCCCCCCTGTCCTGCCCCTGTAGCTAAGCCCTGCACACTTAACACACTACCCCCCTGTCCTGCCCCTGTAGCTAAGCCCTGCACACTTAACACACTCCCCCCCTGTCCTGCCCCTGTAGCTAAGCCCTGCACACTTAACACACTCCTCCCGGTGTCCTGCCCTTGTGGCTAAGCCCTGCACACTTACGTAACACTTAGCCTCCCCCTGTCCTGCCCCTGTAGCTAAGCCCTGCACACTTAACACACTCCCCCCCTGTCCTGCCCCTGTAGCTAAGCCCTGCACACTTAACACACTACCCCCCTGTCCTGCCCCTGTAGCTAAGCCCTGCACACTTAACACACTACCCCTGTCCTGCCCCCGTAGCTAAGCCCTGGACACTTAACACTCTCCCCCCCCTGTCCTGCCCCTGTAGCTAAGCCCTGCACACTTAACACACTCCCCCCCTGTCCTGCCCCTGTAGCTAAGCCCTGCACACTTAACACACTCCCCCCCTGTCCTGCCCCTGTAGCTAAGCCCTGCACACTTAACACACTCCCCCCCTGTCCTGCCCCTGTAGCTAAGCACTGCACTTAACACACTCCCCCTGTCCTGCCCCTGTAGCTAAGCCCTGCACTTAACACACTCCCCCTGTCCTGCCCTGTAGCTAAGCCCTGCACACTTAACACTCTCCCCCTGTCCTGCCCCTGTAGCTAAGCCCTGCACACTTAACACACTCCCCCCCTGTCCTGTCCCTGTAGCTAAGCCCTGCACACTTAACACACTCCCCCCCTGTCCTGCCCCTGTAGCTAAGCCCTGCACACTTAACACACTCCCCACTCAGTCCTGCCCCTGTAGCTAAGCCCTGCACACTTAACACACTCCCCCCCTGTCCTGCCCCTGTAGCTAAGCCCTGCACACTTAACACACTCCCCCCCCTGTCCTGCCCTGTAGCTAAGACCTGCACACTTAACACACTCCCCCCCTGTCCTGCCCCTGTAGCTAGGCCCTTCACACTTAACACACTCTCCCTCTGTCCTACCCCTGTAGCTAAGCCCTGCACACTTAACACACTCCCCCTCTGTCCTGCCGCTAAGCCCTTCACACTTAACACACTCCCCCCCCTGTCCTGCCCCTGTAGCTAAGCCCTGCACACTTAACAATCTCCCCCCCTGTCCTGCCCCTGTAGCTAAGCCCTGCACACTTAACACACTCCCCCCCTGTCCTGCCCCTGTAGCTAAGCCCTTCACACTTAACACATTTCCCCCTGTCCATACCCTGTAGCTAAGCCCTTCACACTTAACACACCTTCCCCCTGTCCTGCCCCTGTAGCTAAGCTCTTCACACTTAAAACACTCTTCCCCCTGCCCTGCTCCTGTAGCTAAGCCCTGCACACTTAACACACTCACCCCCCTGTCCTGCCCCTGTAGCTAAGCCCTTCACACTTAACACACTACCCCCCTGTCCTGCCCCTGCCTTGATCCTCTGCCACCCTCACACCCTGCCCCTGCCTTGATCCTCTGCCACCCTCACACCCTGCCCCTGCCTTGATCCTCTGCCACCCTCACACCCTGCCCCTGCCTTGATCCTCTGCCACCCTCACACCCTGCCCCTGCCTTGATCCTCTGCCACCCTCACACCCTGCCCCTGCCTTGATCCTCTGCCACCCTCACACCCTGCCCCTGCCTTGATTCTCTGCCACCCTCACACCCTGCCCCTGCATTGATCCTCTGCCACCCTCACACCCTGCCCCTGCCTTGATCCTCTGCCACCCTCACACCCTGCCCCTGCCTTGATCCTCTGCCACCCTCACACCCTGCCCCTGAATCACCCATCTGCCTCCCTCCTTCCTTTGTAGTTCTCCCTTCAGCACTTTCTCTCTCTCTCTCTCTCTCTCTCTCTCTCTCTTCCCAAAACAGGTGTTCAATAATCTCAACAGAGTATTTGGTGATAAGTTAATCAATCAAAGCACATTCAGCCGCCGGGAACAACGAACATCCGGTACTTATCTTTTAAATGAAGCAGATAGACCGGTGTGTGTGTGTGTGTGTGTGTGTGTGTGTGTGTGTGTGTGTGTGTGTGTGTGTGTGTGTGTGTGTGTGTGTGTGTGTGTGTGTGTGTGTGTGTGTGTGTGTGTGTGTGTGTGTGTTTGCACACACACACACACACACACACACACACACACAAACACACTCCGTGGCGCAGCTGGTCAGAGCGCTGCCAGGCTTCACTGTCTGACAGAGCGGTGGCTCGAGTCCGCCCAGGCAGCATTCTTTTCCGTTGTCTAGGAGTGGTTACTGTCCCCCCTTGAGCAAGGGTGATGGGGTGTGTGGTGTGTGAGGGCCTGGCAGTACCCAGAGATCGACGATAAAGAGCACTTGCTCATATCGGGAGGGTACCTGCTGGCGATTACGAGTCCAACACGTGATCAGGCCATTGCGAACTACACACACACACACACACACACACACACACACACACACACACACACACACACACACATAAAATAAATCATCATCCGTTTCCTCTTCTCCCTTCCTATTATCGCTATATCCTTCCTCTCTCTCTCTCTCTCTCTCTCTCTCTCTCTCTCTCTCTCTCTCTCGTTCTTGCTCTGCATGTGTGTGTGTGTGTGTGTTATTTTGCGATTCTCTCTCTCTCTCTCTCTCTCTCTCTCTCTCTGTGTGTGTGTGTGTGTGTGTGTGTGTGTGTGTGTGTGTGTGTGTGTGTGTGTGTGTGTGTGTGTGTGTGTGTGTGTGTGTGTGTGTGTGTGTGTGTGTGTGTGTGTGTGTGTGTGTGTGTGTGTGTGTGTGTGTGTGTGTGTGTGTGTGTGTGTGTGTGTGTGTGTGTGTGTGTGTTTTAAAGAGCCTCCATCCGGAAGGGAGTTACGATGGGAACAATCGGTTAGATTGTTCGCATTGCAATTCATCGGCCCCTGCCGGAACGCCGATGACTGTGGCACTCGACCATATCTTTTACTATACTACAGATAAATAATACATAAAACAAAAGAATTATACATAATGAATAACAAAATAAAGGTCGAGTTGGGTCTTATGTGTGGCGCTGCTGGCATAGCGCTGCTGTGTTCCCGCGGATCACCGCGAGGCTGACCCGCTGCCGCAGCCACTCCGTTTCTCGCTTTTCCCCCGTCCTCTCTCGGATGCGCCTGCCGAGGGTCTTGATGAGGTCGCTGAAGGCGGGACCGAGGACTCCGGTCGTCTCCACTGTCAGCGGCATGAAGTCATACCGCTGACCGAGGTCGGCGTAGCGCTGCCGTTTCCGGGCCTCGGCGGAGCGTGCGGCAGCGCCTGCTGTGGTAGCGCAATTGATGAGGTGGGTGCTGCCGAAGGTGTTCACGCAGGCGGCGTCCCACGCTAGCATCTTGCCCTGCGTGAATGGGTAAATTGTGATGCCGTCGGGACGGCGTCCATCGCCGCGGTCTAGACCCCGTGGCTCGAGGATGGCCGCCACACCGGCAGATGACAGTGCCCTGTACACCACATCGTTGAGGGCTGCGTGGCGGGGCAGGCGACCGGGGTCTCTCTTGCAGGACATGTTGTGGTGTCCCAGCCTGTCCTCCATGGCTCCGCAGCGACATCAGTGGGGCTGCTGTGTGGGGACGCCCAGTCGCAGGGCTACTCCTGTCCGGACATCCTCTTCGGGGAGGAGAAGCCCGAGTCTCTCGACGGGAAGGGCCAAGAGCCAGGCGCCGCCCCAGCCAGCACACACACGTGGGGCCCACATGGGATTTCCATGGGTATTGGTGGGATTGGTGGGCATGGGTAGGGGATGGGGAAATGCATGGGTTTCATATGGGACTCAGGTGGGTTTCCCACAAAAGTAAATATTTTTCTTTTGTGCTATAAGCGCTCAGGAAATTGTCTAAACGACCGAGAAAATTTACCTAAACACAATTATTACAAAATGTACACGTGACTTGGCAGACAAATGATTTATGGGTACAACGTGGGACCTATGTGGGTTTCCCACACATATATATTATTTCTTTCATTAATACTGCAACAATGAAATGTGTTGTCAGAACTATTGTAAAGTTATCTTGGAGGCAATTCCTTTAAGAATTATATGTTGTCTGGCAAATGAATATGGGTGCAACATGGGACCCATGTGGGCTTCCCACAATGGTATATTACAACTGAAATGGCTGTAGCTACGAGTGCTTAATTGTTTTTGTAGGCAAGAGAAACAGGCAATTAGTGCAGACTGTAACCGAATCTGCATGGCAATGATATTTTTCGCGGACTGCCTTGCCGTAAAATCAAAATAACCGTTACGAAATGTTTTTTTTTCCGAAATGTTTGAGTAATACTGAAATGAGGCCAACAGATAGTTTACAGACGTATCAGATGATTTCTTCTTGTCGCAATTTGTAAAATTATATATTATCTTGCTTTAAATATTATTTATTAAGTATTTTGTAATGGTTATTGACATTGACTTTTTTATATGATAAAAAAGTGCATTCTTTTTATGCAATAATATTTTTCATTGTAGAACTAGAAGATGCATTGTATTATAACCCAGCAGAGACTTAAAAAGTCGACATTCATTTTGGCCCAGCGGTTGCTGTAAACACAGTACAGCAAGAGCAAGAGCTGGGGCCTGGCGGGAACATAATAGTTTGCGTATTTTCCACCTACATTATCAAGCTACTGTGACAGCAAGTCAAAGGTGAGATGTCTTATATTGCACTTGAATATGTTGTGAATATTCTTTAATGGTTATAGCTATATATGTTGCCTTCCATAGCGTGTAAAGAAAGAAATGTTAAAAAGTGCTGTCTTTGCAGATTTTCAAAGCCATCCCAGCCACTGTTCTGTCTCCCAACAAGTGCCAAGAGGCACTGATTGAAATACTTCACTGCAGCAGCCTATAGGTATGTATTATATGTGGAAAGTACATTACGCACGGTTGTGATAGTAGTATATAAAGAGGTGGTGGTGTAGAGATAGAAGTGGTAAGGTGGTGGTCAAGGTGGTGGTGGTGGTAGTTTTTGCTGGCGATGGTGGTGGTGATGATGGTGGTGGTGTTGTGGTGGTGGTACAATATTATTACCTTGTGTCAATATACTAAGTCTTGAGTAACAAGGACATGTGAATGAATATTAATGAATGTAATAGCATATAAGGTTTAAATCTCTGAGAACAGCCTGTGTTTTACACTTTACAGAGTAGAAACACCTGCTAGGTCGTTCCAGTGGCTGGACGATATGGAAAATTATGAAATATATAGTGCAAGAACAAAGAGAAAAAGAATAAAGGCTAAATTGTGGTCTTATTTGTTGATTTCAGGTGAATGTTCTTGGTGAGATTGGAGGGAGGCGCACTGATGAATATGTGAAGCGAGTAATGAAGTTCATAATAAGTGACACACTGGCCACAAAACTGAACATGTCTTGAAGGAACAACAAGAAGGCATTTGGTCCCACAAACTTATTCGAGACTGTTTAGGGTAAGTATTTTTTTCACATTTCCTTATCTATATCTATTTTTAAAGTCAACACTCACACATAGGTCTATTAACTGTGATTTAGTAAAACAGAAAAAAGTAAAACATAACTAGAGGTGGGAGAGCTGGATCATCTCTAGGGATGCCATAAACAGCAGGAAAACAGGTCACAGCATGCATTCACTGCTTAGCCTGGTAAATATGGAGAATCACTCCGTGCCTTCAATATACAATATTACGCCTCCATATTATAGTTAAGGGATGAAATACATGTCCCTTAACCATAATATGAAGGCGCAGGTACTTAAAAGTAAAGAAAAAGTCCCCAAAAGGAATAATATTCATGAAAGGGTAGCCTCCTATGGCAGCGGTGGCAGTCCGCCAGAGTTACGAAAAATACCTCCTCGCAAAAATAAGTCGCATATCCACTACTCCCCTTCCCCCAACAAGCATATTTAAGCTACTCCAACCAAACTTTACAATCTGGCAGGGGGGACTGCATCCCCCCTGGACCCCCCTTACCTTTACTGGATGGAATATATGAATATGGTACCTATTTTTGCCATAGGAGGCTACCCTTTCGTGAATATTATTCCTTTTGGGGACTTTATCTTTACTTTTAAGCACCTGCACCTTCATATTATGGTTAAGGGACATGTATTGCGTCCCTTAACTATAATATGGAGGCGTAGTATCGTATTTTGGAGGCGTGTAGTGATTCTCCATATTTACCCTCAGCCCTAGTAGACCTTACTAACTTATTTGTCGTTTTAGTCGTTTGATTTTACTGATGTAAGTTTTGGAATATATATTAGTAACTTTAATTCAGGTATTTTTTTCTGGTTCTAGGAGTGAAAAAGAATTCACAAACGTCAGATTGCACGAGAAGATGTGGAGCATGCAGTGGCGAAGTGGTTGATGGTGGTAAGAGATCGCAGTGGCAATTGCATGTGAAGGGATAGTGGTGCAACATTGTCTGCTAATTAGAAGACCTATACGTGTAAATCTTATGGAAAAGGAAGTTTAATATATAGGTTCCTTAGTTTTGTTTACATGTAGTAATTAGAATTAAGGCTTTGTTAGAGATGATTCTAATCAGAATATGGGTAGAGATGTATTTCTGCCAAAGGAATTCTGTATTCTGTATTACTTTTATCTATCTATCTATCTATAGCTCTGACGCCTCGTTCCCTCCGGGAACATCCCCCTAGGGCAGTGGTTCCCAACTTTTTTTTTTTTTCAGGCGACCCCAATCATGCACCTCTAGACATGACTGCGACCCCACTAGTTTAGTTGTATATGTGTTATAATATAATAATACCATGTTTGATATTTTGAGGTCTTGGGGACCCCAGGAAAAATGCTTAGCGACCCCAGGGTTGGGAAAGGGGGCTCTAGGGGGTGGCCACGGCAGAAAAGCCGTAGTACTATTATTACTACTATTGTTACTATTATTCTGTATTACTTGTGTTTATATATTATTGATTAGTAGATTTTGTTTCGCAATATTCACAGTATATTTGAGAAGCTTATATTTTTTGTGACATAAATATATGGAACAATTTTATAGCAGACAGTCACAATATAAACACTGTCAATTTCATTTTACTTCCAAAATCATATTGTGTTTTTGAAGAGTTTTGTTAATGTGGAAGAAAATAGTCATTCAGTTTTGAAGCATGTATAAATAAATAAAGTTAAGTCGAATCGTTTGATTATTATTCATATAACTTTGAGATATGTATGGCCGTTGATATTGGGCTTTAGGCAATTCAACAGAAAATGAACGCCCCTCCTGCTCAGTACGAGAGGAACGGCAGGTCCGGACATATGGTTCCGCTCTTGGTCGATCGGCCAGTGGAGCGAGGCTACGTCCGTGGGATTATGCCTGAAAGCCTCTAAGGCAGAATCCCGGCTGGATGACCAACGATACCGCGTACGGCCTGCATCGGGATGGTCACCATTGAATTTTCGAGAGATTCGCTCCCCGCTCGTTCGCGGGCGGGGCTAGAAGATGGACCCGTGCAGAGGGAACTCGGGAGTGCCTCGACAAACAGGTTCAGGCTCTCCCCTCCCTAGTAGAGAACACCCAGATGCTGATGTGCCGTACCGAATCGTTCGCAGACGACTTACGTACCGGTCAGGGTGTTGTTGGCGGCAGAGCAGCATCCTCACTGCGATCCGTGAAGACTTCTCCCTAACAAGGCTGGAGGTTTCGTCACGCA
Source organism: Eriocheir sinensis (assembly GCF_024679095.1). Lineage (NCBI taxonomy): Eukaryota > Metazoa > Arthropoda > Malacostraca > Decapoda > Varunidae > Eriocheir > Eriocheir sinensis. The sequence continues at coordinate 20,560 of NW_026111605.1, forward strand.
ACCTGATGGCGAAATCCTCCGGACACGAGCCTTGAGTTTGCTGTTGCTAGTTTCTCCGCGGATCCTTAGACCAACGAGGAGGCAGGCGCCTGCCTCAGCCTCGTATGGTGCGTCGTCATTTATTAAGTCGTGTGCTGGCTACTACGACAAGCTGGATATGTTCCCTGCAAGTGGTGGAAGAATTTTCCCAAGACTGGAAATTGTAGCACAAGTCGAGACGCTGGCCCTTCTGAGCGCTGGACGGGGCCCTCCCTCGGTCATGAATCGTGTGGCGGGTAAACGGCGGGGGTAACGCGCCAGCACCTGATGGTTGTTGTTCCTCGTTTTGCCTCGTGAGCGCTCGCTGCTGGACGAGGACTGAGCATCTTACTTCTTCCCATTTGATAATTTGGGATGCTTTTGAAGTTATATATGCCCCAAATGGGAACATTGGCATGAAATGAAATAAAGAATGCCAAAGTAATTTATTGTTCCTTTTCCATACAGAAAGTAATTGAACCTAAATTACATTTCTTGAAATGCTATAAACACAACAAAAAAATTATGACGACCATGTTTTTTTTTTTTCTGAAAGAAATAGGTATATTGAGAATTTTTTAGCCTTTCTACTGTGATAAAACACCTATGCTTCTTGATAACTTTTCAAGCATCACGAGGAAGAAGTTGCTCAGCATCTTGGCCTTCAGTGCAGTTTTCAAAGAGGTTATCATCAATATTCTCTTCATCTGTGAGAGCTTGGTCTTCTTCTGGGGGTAGAACACTGATTGCTTCTCCATCCTCTTGCAGAACTAAGGCCACAGCCTCAGCAAGACTCAGCAACTTGGGCATCTCCTGTAAAATAAATGTATATATATTGTATGAGACTGCAGGAAAATATATATGTATACAGTATCTAATTATTATTTACAAAATGCCTAATAGAAGAAAATAGGCTAGCTTCATTACTCAGTACAGAAGGAATGCTTCATTTTTTTTAGAGGAATATGTACAATACTATGATTGTGTCTGTAGATCTGGCCATTGTTCCCATTTGTGAACAATTACTTTCTGTCAATAATATCTCTAACTAAAGAACAGATAATTACTGTTGGGCATATTCAGTAATAGATGGCATATTTATCAGTAATTTTCTACGTATATTAGAGAGCTGCACTCAATATTACTTACCAATATCAATAAGTATTACAGAGCTCCGAGATAGGTGTGAAATCAGCGAAGTTCAGCAAACACAGAGGCAGCCTGACAGGTTGATGCGTGATGACTGGTGCAAAGTGAACCTGTTCAAACATGAGAAGGAATGCTGCTATCCCCCAACAAGCACGTTTCGTTGCCAATAATATCACATTAATGTGTGTTCCCAAATGGGAGCATTGGCAGTTAATGGGTTTTAATAATGGTTCGCTTTGCCTCTTGAGCAGCAGCAGCAGTCACTGAATCCTCGAGTGACGGGTAAACGGCTGGAGTAACGGACAAGTCAAGGAGACACTGGCCCTTCATACGACATACAATTTGCTGTGTGGCGGGTAAACTTTGCGTCTTGAGCGCTGGACGAGACCATCAGTCATGAATCGTGTGGCGGGGAAACGGCGGGGGTAACTAACGCACCGGCACCTGATGGCCTGATCGCTTTGCCTCGCGAGCGCTGGACGAGGCAAGGGGGAAGGGATATCTCATGACCGCGGTAGCGTATTTTAATTAGCACCAAAGGCATACTATTCATCTAAAATTGAAGGAATTCCGCGGGACATCTCATGACTGAGTGCTCGTATTTTCAATTCATTAGCACCGTACACATTACAGTTGAACCGCATTAACTATACACTTGCGCAGTGTAGGAATGTTGCTCACTTTCAGTCCGGGAGAAAAGGAGCAATTTGGGGTGCTCAACTCAGTCCGCGCTCCCTATCTCGCTCAGCCCAGTCTCAGAAAGTCCGACTTTTTGGGGTGGGACTTGAATGAGCGAGATAGGGAGCACGAACTGAGCTGAGCACCCAAAATGCTCCTTTTCTCCCGAAGTTATTCGTAGGAATATCTCATGGCTGCGGTAGCGTATTTTAATTAGCACCGAAAGCACAATCATGGCAGACTTGCGTAGCGTAGATATGCCTAAAATTGAAGGAATTCCGCGGGACATGTCATGACTGAGTGCTCGCATTTTCAATCAATCAGCACCGTACACATTACAGTTGAACCCCATTAACTATACACTTGCGTAGTGTAGATATGTTGCTCACTTTCAGTCCGGGAGAAAAGGACTGAGTTGCTCAGCTCAGTTCTCAAAATGCTCCTTTTCTCCCGGACTGAAAGTGAGCAACATACCTACACTAAGCAAGTGTATATTTAATGCGGTTCAACTGTAATGTGTACGGTGCTGATTGATTGAAAATACGAGCACGCAGTCATGAGATGTCCCAAGGAATATCTTCGATTTTAGACATTCCTACGCTACGCAAGTGGAGATAGTTAATGTGGTTCAACTGTACTGTCTGAGGGAGCTAATTACTTGAAAATACGCTACCCCAGTCATGAGATGTCCCTAGCAATTCCTTCAACTTTAGACATACTGACGCTAGGCAAGTCTACAATTAATTTGTTTTCGGTGCTAATGAAAACACGCTACCGCAGGCATGAGATATCCCTAGGAATAGCTTCGGGAGAAAAGGAGCATTTTGGGGTGCTCAACTCAGTCCGTGCTCCCTATCTCGCTCATTCCAGTCTCAGGAATTCCGATTTTCTTTGGTGGGTCGGCTGGAGTAACGGACAAGTCAAGGAGACACTGGCCCTTCATACGACATACCATTTGCTATGTGGCGGGTAAACTTTGCCTCTCGAGCGCTAGACGAGGCCCTCAGTCATGAATCGTGGGGCGGGTAAACGGCGGGGGTAACGCGCCGACACCTGATGGCTCGCTTTGCCTCGTGAGCGCTGGCCGAGGCAAGCGGGTAATCTGCGGGTGTGGCTCGCCCGCCCGCCCGCGGGCGGGTAATCGGCGGGGGTAGCTCGCTGGCCTTTAATGGTTCGTATTGCTTCGTGAGCGCTGGACGAGGCAAGCTTAGCGAGCCCGTTCACGTTACTTAAGATGACAAGAACGCATCGGTCACGTCTGAATTGGGACTGAGCCCGTTCACGTTACTTAAGATGACAAGGGCGCATCGGTCACGTATGAATTAGAACTGAGCCCGTTCACGTTACTTAAGATGACGAGGACGCGTCGGTCACGTCTGAATTGGGACTGAGCCCGTTCACGTATGAACTGGGACTGAGCCCGTTCACGTTACTTAAGATGACGAGGACGCATCGGTCACGTATGAAATGGGACTGAGCCCGTTCACGTTACTTGACCCTTAAACCGCTCCAATCGCTTATTTAATCAAGCCTCTGCGATCCCGTGACGCTGTGACCGCTTATATACTCATGAATTTTCGCGTCGTATGTTTTGAATTTTCCTGGCGCGCTTCCTCTCAAATGTGTCCTCGTGATCGCTAGCAACTTAGTCATACCTTCACTAGAGCCTGAAATTCTACGATAAGGCCCTCATTCAGGTGTTTGTGGAAATGTAGGAGGTGCCTGGAAACTCTCGCTGACACGCCGGGTAGTAGTATACCATAACACAATAGAAAACGTGGTAGTTGAAGAGACAATGGAGGTTGTCAAGGCAGACTAGATTACAAATTTTGAATTATAACTTGAATATATAATACGTAACAGTAAGCTTCTTTGCACGTGTGTGTGTGTGTGTGTGTGTGTGTGTGTGTGTGTGTGTGTGTGTGTGTGTGTGGCAAGCTCCGGTTGTCTTGATCCATGGTGTAAATCAGTTTTTTTTTACATCATTATAGTTCATTACCTGATTGAGAGAGAGAGAGAGAGAGAGAGAGAGAGAGAGAGAGAGAGAGAGAGAGAGAGAGAGAGAGAGAGAGAGAGAGAGAGAGAGAGAGAGAGGAAAAACAAACAAAGAATTGCAGAGATAAAAAAAAGCAAACAAACAAATACACAGAGAGAGAGAGAGAGAGAGAGAGAGAGAGAGAGAGAGAGAGAGAGAGAGAGAGAGAGAGAGAGAGAGAGAGAGCAAGCAAGCCTAACGGCTGCCATACTTTAATAAACCTATTATTATTATTATTATTACACACACACAAACACACACACACATATATGGAGGAGGGGGGATGATAAGTTAGGCCTCTCTCTCTCTCTCTGCATTTGTTTGTTTCTTTTTTTTTTTCTCTCTCTCTCTCTCTCTCTCTCTCTCTCTCTCTCTCTCTCTCTCTCTCTGTTTTTGTTTGTTTGATTTTTTTTATATCTGCATTTGTTTGTTTGTTTGTTTGATTTTTCTCTCTCTCTCTCTTCTTGCGGAATATAGATTACCGGGTTATACCATTTTTAGTCATGAAAGAGAGAACAGACAGGGTGGAGGCGTTATCTTTTATATCCACAACTCTCTCCA
>NW_026111605.1:30000-84396 GCF_024679095.1 Eriocheir sinensis
ATAAAATCGTTACTTTTCTATGGCTGTTAGCTGCTACCATCCTGAAAATTACTGTCATAAGTATGTTGTGAAGTCCTGTAGTTAATAAAAAAAAAAATAATAATAATTATGTACTTACATTATGCAGTAGGCTATGCGTACTCCTAGGCCCACGGACACGTTCTGGAAATTAATAATAAAAAAAGCATTATGCACTTACACTATGCAGTAGGCTACTATATTAATAAATATTAGGACAACGAATCTGCCACTAGCACATATAATATTACAGTATTAGGAAAAGAATGCGAGAATTTAAGGAAAAACAAAAAGAAAGAAAATTGGCCAGAAACCAAAGTAAAGTACGTAGCTAGGCTATCGGGTTGTGAATGAGTCATTTCATCAGTTACAGCGAATCTTCTGCACTTATTACAACTAACTACCACAGTACAGCATAAGATACATAAGAACTTCAGCAAACTTACATCGCACAGAAACACACACGTCACACACCCACTGCCGCCCACGTCACACTGCACACTGACTCGTGTCGCGGCGGCGTGCAGGGAACACATCACCCGACTTTTTTTTCGCATCACATTATGAGTATAGAACTCCACGTAGTACCCAAGTTCATTTTAATTTACATACATTAATAATGATAACACAATGATTGATTTACAAAAAAATCAATCGAAGAGGGATTCACGTCACTGGTGAATGTTAATTGTGCTGTGTGTGTGTGTGTGTGTGTGTGTGTGTGTACATAAGTGTATATACTATATGCCCATGGTCGTTTGCAGTTTCTCGAAAGACCGATCGATTCATTATCCATCACATAGATACCTTAAGGCCACATTTAAAAAAAAAATAAAAAAATAAAAACGTCTTTTACACACGCACATACAGCATGTCACTGCAGAAGACGATAATTAAAGTCGTTGGAGTAAGGAGGCCCTCCGTCGATTTGACGTCAGGAATTCTGCTGACGGTGGGCGCCCTTCTGCCGACGGTGCTGGTTTGCTGGGAAGGACGCGTCGGTAAAGACTTAGCCCGTTCACGTTTATACTTAAGATGACAAGGACGCGTCGGTTAAGTAAGTGATCCAAAACTTGTTTATCGAAACTCTATTGCTCTAAGTAGAGGTGTATCTTAAGGACATACCTTAACGAACAGGACTTTGCAAAGCTTAGTATTTCTTATAATTATTTACTCTGCGCTGGCTATACTTTGTATTGCAGCTGACCGGCCGCCCTGATGACCAACTCTTCCCTAGCTTGCCTCATGAGAAGGGCGTCTCCGTGGCCGAGTGGTTAAGGCAGGGCATACCCCCCTCGTTGATCGCTGGTTTAATCCCCGACGGGAGCAGGGTTTTTTTTTTTTTTTTTTCTCGTGTTTCGTTAAACAGCTTTCTTATGCATGTCATGACGTCACGCTGGCTTCCAACTGGGGGAGGAGGAGTCCGTTAGGATGATATACTATAAAGTATTTCTACAATATTAGGCTAATGGACCAGATTCATTGTGGTTTTAAGATATGGTAGTAGCCTTTTGGGGTGTCTGGGATGAATTCATGCCCTTGCATTTACTAGCAGATTACGTCTTTTCCTTCTCCTCCCACGTGTGAACGTACTTGCTCCCGAGAGCACCCAGCTGGTCTAGCCGCTAGATCGTCGCGACTGTATTGGCGACTATTTGCTGACAGGAACATGAATATTCTTCGTGTCTGGCTGTCTGTCTTTCTTTCTGTCTGTCTGTCTGGATGGATGAATCTGTGGATATCTCTCTCTCTCTCTCTCTCTCTCTCTCTCTCTCTCTCTCTCTCTCTCTCTCTCTCTCTCTCTCTCTCTCTCTCTCTCTCTCTCTCTGTCTGTCTGTCCGTCTGTCTTGCTGGCTGGATGAATGAATCTGTGGATGTTCTCTCTCTCTCTCTCTCTCTCTCTCTCTCTCTCTCTCTCTCTCTCTCTCTCTCTCTCTCTCTCTCTCTCTCTCTCTCTCTCTCTCTCTCTCTCTCTCTCTCTCTCTCTCTCTCTCTCTCTCTCTCTCTCCGTTACTTCGTCTCCACCCCTGATTTCCCCCCCCCCCCCCAAAAAAAAAAAAGTTACCCCTAGAACGGTAGCGTTACTTTTTTGCTGACAGGAACATGAATATTCTTCGTGTCTGGCTGTCTGTCTGTCTGTCTGTCTGGATGGATGGATGGATGGATGGATGGATGGATGGATGGATGAATCTGTGGATGTTTCCCTCTCTCTCTCTCTCTCTCTCTCTCTCTCTCTCTCTCTCTCTCTCTCTCTCTCTCTCTCTCTCTCTCTCTCTCTCTCTCTCTCTCTCTCTCTCTATGCGTATACATGCATTGAGAGAGAGAGAGAGAGAGAGAGAGAGAGAGAGTAAAAACAAAAAAAAAAATGCAGAGAAAAAAAAGCAAAAACATACAAACACAGAGAGAGAGAGAGAGAGAGAGAGAGAGAGAGAGAGAGAGAGAGAGAGGAAAAAAAAAAAAAACAAATCCAGAGAGAAAAAAAAGAAAACAAACAAAAACAGAGAGAGAGAGAGAGAGAGAGAGAGAGAGAGAGAGAGAGAGAGAGAGAGAGAGAGAGAGAGAGAGGGGCCGAACTTATCATCCCCCCCGGTGTGTGTGTGTGTGTGTGTGTGTGTGTGTGTGTGTGTGTGTGTGTGTGTGTGTGTGTAGTAATAATAATAATAATAATAGGTTTATTAAAGTATGGCAGCCGTTAGCACTCTCTCTCTCTCTCTCTCTCTCTCTCTCTCTCTCTCTCTCTCTCTCTCTCTCTCTCTCTCTCTCTCTCTCTCTCTCTCTCTCTCTCTCTCACACACACACACACACACACACACACACACACACACACACACACAGCAAAAACAAAACAAAATTCACAACGTTCAACCACAAGTGAGCACCACACCAGCCAGCTAGAGAGAGAGAGAGAGAGAGAGAGAGAGAGAGTATATCTTTTGAATTTCTGATTTTATTTAGTACTTACTCATAAAAGGAAGCACGTATTATATTAAAGTATAGGTTTAATGATTATAATTCTATAAATAATGAAAAAGGGTTGGTTGCCTACGTGGCAAATCTTAAAATTAAACATTAGGGTTAATGGCTTCTCTCGCTCTCTCTCTCTCTCTCTCTCTCTCTCTCTCTCTCTCTCTCTCTCTCTCTCTCTCTGAAGGCATGTAGCAACGGTTTGTTTGTTTGGTTGTTGTTTATATTTGGGGGGCGGGCTGGCGGGCGAAGGAGAACATGAACATGAAGATTCTGCGTGTCTGTCTGTCTGTCTGTCTGTCTGATAGCAAAATTTAAAAGACAGTTGAAGAAGTAGTGTAATTTGGTTGAAATCTTTATATGTTCCTTCATCTTAAGTTTGTTAATATCACACCCGTAGCGATTTCCATCTAGTTTGTTAATATCACACCCCTAGTATAGAGGGGTTGCACGTGACGTCATCATCAGCGATGTTAGTGGCCCATCTATTACTGTGTGTGTGTTTGGGGGGAAGGGGGGGCATCTATTACTGTTACTGATAAGTGCTACACTGCCACTCGCGGTAGGTAGACCGGGGCTAGCAAGTATAGGTCAGTGGGCTTTTTGGGAACCCCTTACGTTCTGATGCTCTTACTAAACACCACCCGAGGATGCCCCGGGTTAAATTAGTCATATATTCATTGTTGTTATCATCAAATATATCTTAAAGTTTGATAATAAATGTATATACGGTGTGTCCATCATCATTTGCCAGACTAACGGATAGTTATACAAGGAACCCTAGCCTCACTGTCCAGATTTTTTGCATAGTCACTTAGATCTGGAATGGAGGCATACATTCCTCGTTCTTTCTCTACTCCTCACGCTAAAAAGCCTTGGTTTAATCACGCTTGTTCTCGTGCTGTCAATGATAGAGAGGTAGCTCACAAAAGATACCAGAGCCTTCAAACTAATGCTAATTATGAACTTTACATTTCTGCCCGAAATCGTGCCAAATCTATTCTCCGACTAACCAAAAATTCTTTCATTAATAGAAAATGTCAAAACCTTGCTTTCTCTAACTCTTCCCGTGACTTCTGGCATCTAGCCAAAAACATCTCCTCCAGCTTCACTTCTTCATCTTTCCCTCCACTCCTCAGTCCTGACGGCAACACTGCCGTCTCATCTATCTCTAAGGCTGAACTCTTCTCTCAAACTTTTTCTAAAAACTCCACTCCGGACGATTCTGGGCATATTCCTCCTACTCATCCCCCCTCTGACTCCTTTATGCCTGTTATAAAGATTCTTCAAAATGATATTTTCTATGCCCTCTCTGGCCTCAATCCCCAGAAGGCTTATGGACCTGATGGAGTGCCTCCTATTGTCCTTAAAAACTGTGCCTCCGTGCTGTCACCCTGCCTGGTCAAACTCTTTCGCCTCTGCCTGTCAACATTTAACTTTCCTTCTTGCTGGAAGTATGCCTTCATACAGCCTGTGCCTAAGAAGGGTGACGGTTCGAATCCCTCAAACTACCGTCCTATAGCTTTACTTTCTTGTCTATCTAAAGCTTTTGAATCAGTCCTTAACCGGAAGATTCAAAAGCACCTTTCCACTTCTGACCTTCTATCTGATCGCCAGTATGGGTTCCGCAAGGGGCGTTCTACTTGTGATCTAATAGCCCTCTTAACTGACTCTTGGTCATCCTCCCTTAGCCGTTTCGGTGAAACTTTTGCTATTGTGCTGGACATATCAAAAGCTTTTGATAGGGTCTAGCACAAATCTTTGCCTTCCAAACTACCCTTCTACGGTTTCTATCCTTCTCTTTGTACCTTTATCTCCAGTTTCCTTTCTGACCGTTCTATTTCTGCCGTGGTAGACGGTCACTGTTCTTCCCCTAAATTTATTAACAGTGGTGTCCCTCAGGGTTCTGTCCTATCTCCCACTCTTTTTCTGTTGTTCATTGATGATCTTCTTTCCAAAACGAACTGTCCTATCCAGTCCTACGCCGATGATTCCACTCTGCATTATTCAACTTCTTTTAATAGAAGACCCACCCTTCAGGAACTTAACGACTCAAGGCTGGAGGCTGCAGAACGCTTAGCCTCAGACCTTACTATTATTTCGATTGGGGCAAGAAGAACCTGGTGTCCTTCAACGCCTCAAAAACACAGTTTCTCCACCTATCCACTCGACACAATCTTCCAAACAACTATCCCTATTCTTTGACAACACCCAGCTATCACCTTCCTCAACACTAAACATCCTCGGTCTATCCTTAACTCAAAATCTCAACTGGAAACTTCATATCTCATCTCTTACTAAATCAGCTTCCTCGAGGCTGGGCGTTCTGTACCGTCTCCGCCAGTTCTTCTCCCTGCACAGTTGCTGTCCATATACAGGGCCTTGTCCGCCCTCGTATGGAGTATGCATCTCATGTGTGGGGGGGCTCCACTCACACAGCTCTTCTGGACAGAGTGGAGGCAAAGGCTCTTCGTCTCATCAGCTCTCCTCCTCATACTGATAGTCTTCTACCTCTTAAATTCCGCCGCAATGTTGCCTCTCTTTCTATCTTCTATCGATATTTCCACGCTGACTGCTCTTCTGAACTTGCTAACTGCATGCCTCCCCCCCGCCCGCGGCCCCGCTGCACTCGACTTTCTACTCATGCTCATCCCTATACTGTCCAAACCCCTTATGCAAGAGTTAACCAGCATCTTCACTCTTTCATCCCTCACGCTGGTAAACTCTGGAACAATCTTCCTTCATCTGTATTTCCTCCTGCCTACGACTTGAACTCTTTCAAGAGCAGGGTATCAGGACACCTCTCCTCCCGAAACTGACCTATCTTTCGGCCACCTCTTTGGATTCTTTTTAGGAGCAGCGAGTAGCGGGCTTTTTTTTATTAATGTTTACTTTTTTGTGCCCTTGAGCTGTCTCCTTTGCTGTAAAAAAAAATAAAAATAAAAAATGAGAGATGAAGACGGCAGGCACGTGCCAGCGGGCCAGGGGCTCAGCTGATCGCTCGTGCCTCCTAAAATGGCTGACAGTTATTTTTCCCTAAAAGCGGTGTGACGTCAGTGCAGCCCCTCTATAGTTAGGTGTAACCGACGTACATTTTGAATTTATCTCATTTTATTTGATCTCTTCTTCGACGTCCTGCCCTATAGCGATGGTAGGCTTTCCTTAACCCTACATTAGTATCCTGGGGTGTTTGAACACCCCCCCAAAAGACGTTTTTGATCACCGTCTTGAGTTGGCAACACTTAGATCCCTCTCCTTTCTAGTACCTTCCTGAATACGTGAGAGGAGAGACTACTGAAATGTTGACAGTCCCGTGGCAGGTCCTTTGAAAAAAAAGACACATCTGTTTCCTTTGGGGTGTCTGGTCACCCCACGGTGCTAATAAACTGACGTTGTGGGAAACATGTGTGCAGCAAACTCTTTGTAAGTTGCATGTAATGCCAAGATTCTGTATCAGGTGACGGATTCGAGTGATAAGTACTGGTGATGCTGTTGCAACAAGATTATCATCTAATGTAGTTTAGAGTTACCTTATTATGTCAGTGGGTATGGAGTAAATATATTAAGTGTTTTTCACAATTTCATGTTTAATTATTTATCAGATAAGTATGCACGTCTTTTTTGGTAACACATTTTTTTTCTGTGTGTGGTTTAGGAAGCATGAAGAATGAATGAATGAATGAATCAATTAATATATATATATATATATATATATATATATATATATATATATATATATATATATATATATATATATATATATATATATACATATATATATATATATATATATATATATATATATATATATATATATATATATATATATATATATATATATATATATATATATATATATATATATATATATATATATATATATATATATATATATATATATATATATATATATATATATATATTCATAGATTAGCACCAGTAAAACTACTTTTAATGATAAGCAAATCTGACTTATTTCTGAAGGATTTTAGTAATGAAACTCTAAATGAAAAGTATTTAGGTCGTCATGTTCTTGACGATAATACTGAGGAAAGGGAAACGAGACTGTATGAAGTACTGTATACCTTTATCTAAGAAATGATCGTTAGAGTCCAATTTAGTGTGTGCGTTTGACCAATTCCTTTACACCAATATTCTACAATATCAGCCACCGCTACCGCAGTCATGAGATATCCCTCGGAATAGCTTCGGGAGAAAAGGAGCCATTTGTGGTGCTCAGCTCACTCCGTATGTTGCTCACTCCACGAAAAGGCAGAACTTTCTTTTCCTGGCAAGCTTCAATCGCGGCACTGGCGGGAAACAGGACTGGGAGGGCTGCTAGACATTGATTGACTGACTGACTGTAGTTGCCCAGTAATACTATAACGAGATCTAAGCCTGCTTGGGCAAGCTCTAATGATGGAAGGTCACTCCTATGCCACAACCCGTGCCTTTTCCGCATACTTTTTTTGCGGGTACCGTACCTACACTACGCAAGTGTCTAGTTAAATGTGGTTCGGCTGTAATGTGCAGGAATGAATAGCTTCGGGAGAAAAGGAGCAATTTGGGGTGCTCAGCTCAGTACGTGCGAGGCGAAGGCGAGGACCAACCACGCGTCGCTGGCGTGAGGCGGGCAGAGCTTCCGACGCGCCAGCCGGCGACTACTCTTCTTAAACCAACCCTTCCCCGGGTGGAATAAGCACACAGTCAAACCCTAGACACTACGTCTTCCCACATCGTCTCCCGAGGCAGAGACGGCGGAAGTCTGATGAGAGTCGGCAGCGTCCGACGTAAAACAAAAATACAACTCTTAACGGTGGATCACTCGGCTCGTGGGTCGATGAAGACCGCAGCAAGCTGCGTGTCGGTATGTGAATCGCAAGAATACCAGATACATCGACAAGTCGAACGCACATTGCGGCGGCGGCACTCTCATGTGCTGCCGTCACTCCTACACAAGGGTCGGATATACATTCCATGCATCGGCTTTGTCAGCTATGACATCAACCGCACTGGGGAGTTTCGCCTGTTGTTACTAGCGGGCGTTCTCTTAAGGCCATGAATGGTTACCGGCCGCGTCACGTCTCTGGCGCGTACGTCGGTGACACGGAGCTTATAGACACAGCGGGGAGGAGGAGAAGGAGATGGTCTCTCGGGGCTGCCTCCTACTCCGCCGCCTCGTCTGCTGTTGTCGCTTTCCGTGTCCTGTCTCGTTTCGGAACCCCAACCTGTGCCGCTATGAGTCGGACGGGCTAAGGTGGCTCTGCTTCGCGTGATAGGCAGGAGAAGGCGACCGGGCCGGTTATTTATTCGACTAACCCGGATCACCCTACCTCTCCTTGCTGCGAGCAGACGCAAACAACAACAACCGCAGGACTACCACGTCCCGCGTGTCGTCTGTGTGCACCACCACCGCCGACTGGCAGCCATTATTTAAAGGAAGGGACCGACGAGCTGGAGAGCGAGGCAACTCCTCTCCTCCCGCCAGCACCAAGGAGGATCTTCTTCTTGCTGCTGCTCCAATGTCGACCTCGTGTTAGGGTAGAGTACCCGCCAAATTTAAGCATATTAATAAGCGGAGGAAAAGAAACCAACAGGGATTCCCTTAGTAAGGGCGACTGAACCGGGAAAAGCCCAGCGCATAACCTGGCGTCGTGACCCGGCGCAAGGGTGTTGCGTTCGGAGGGTCCGGCACGCAGTCTCTCACCGCCTAAGTTATGCTTGAAAGCGGCCACTACCCATGGAGGGTGACAGGCCCGTGTGGCGGAGCCCGCGAGGGTACGCGAGAGATTGTCGGAAAGGGCCTCTCCGTAGAGTCGGGTTGCTTGAGAATGCAGCCCTAAGCAAGTGGTAAACTCCATCTAAGGCTAAATATGACCACGAGACCGATAGCGAACAAGTACCTTGAGTGAAAGTTGAAAAGAACTTTGAAGAGAGAGTTCAAGAGTACGTGAAACCGTTAAGAGCCAAACGGGTGGGACCTCGAAGGTCGAACCGAGGGGATTCAGCTCGTCGGCCAAAGCTGGCTGGGCGGCGGGATTCGCTTATGCGACCCAGGAACCCTTGGGCGTGCCCACGTCCGAGCCGGCGCCGGCGGGCGTATTTCCCCTCGTGATGTAGGTCGCCGCGACCCGTTGCTGGGGACGTCGAAGGCCCAGGCGGATTGGTACCCCGACGTCTGCGTTTACGCGGTCGAAGGGGGAAACCTCTGGTGTCCTGGCTGCCCTGCGACGGTCGTGTAGCAGAGGGGCAAACCCTCTCGCGGCGTGCCAAAGGTCGGTGACCCACCCGACCCGTCTTGAAACACGGACCAAGGAGTCTAACATGTGTGCGAGTCATTGGGCGCACTAAACCCAGAGGCGTAATGAAAGTGACAGGGGGGCGTCCCGGGGTCTTCGGGCCTCGGTCGGCGTCCTCCGGGGCCGATCCCCGACCGGCCGCTGCCGCCGAGTTTCCCATCCCAAAGCGGGGTCGAGGGGGGTGCGCGGGGTGAGTCCCTTTCCCCCGTCGCTTATCTCCGGCCTCACGGGTGCTCGGTGCGCACGGTGGTCCGTCTCCTTCGCGGGAGGCGCTTGTACGCAGGGGGGCGCAGGCCCGGGACTTGCCATTCGACGCCGTCGTGCAAATCTGTTGTTGGCCTCGCCGGCGTTGCTTGGGCTCTCGGTTGGCGCGCCGCGCGTCAGGCGGGCTTCGGGTGGGGGTTTCGGCTCTCATCCGGGTTCGTCCCGCGCGGTTTTGCCTTCCGATCCTGCTCTGTCCGGAGTGGCCTAGCACGCGTGCTGTCGGCAAGTACCATGAGCAGACATGTTGGGACCCGAAAGATGGTGAACTATGCCTGGCCAGGATGAAGCCAGAGGAAACTCTGGTGGAGGTCCGTAGCAATTCTGACGTGCAAATCGATTGTCAGAGCTGGGTATAGGGGCGAAAGACTAATCGAACCATCTAGTAGCTGGTTCCCTCCGAAGTTTCCCTCAGGATAGCTGGTACTCGCGGAAACGGAGGAGTTTCATCCGGTAAAGCGAATGATTAGAGGTCTTGGGGACGAAACGTCCTCAACCTATTCTCAAACTTTAAATGGGTGAGATGCCGAGCTTGCTTGAACGCTGAAGCTTCGGCGACTAATCCGAGTATCTAGTGGGCCAATTTTGGTAAGCAGAACTGGCGCTGTGGGATGAACCAAACGTCGAGTTAAGGGGCCTAAACGAATGCTCATCTAGACCCCATCGAAAGGCGTTGGTTGCTATAGACAGCAGGACGGTGGCCATGGAAGTTGGAATCCGCTAAGGAGTGTGTAACAACTCACCTGCCGAAGCAACTAGCCCTTAAAATGGTATGGCGCTCAAGCATTCTCCCGATACTCGACCGCCGGTGGCACTAAAGGCCAAGCTCCCATCTTCACCGGGGGGAGCCAAGGTCTCCACGCCCGGGGGCGTGGGCGGGTGGCAGGGTGAGCGCTGAAGGGATCACGCGCGAGCCGGCCTGGAGCTGCCCTCGGTGCAGATCTTGGTGGTAGTAGCAAATAGTCGAGAGAGACTTCCCTTGAAGGCCGATGTGGAGAAGGGTTCCATGTGAACATCAGTTGGACATGGGTTAGTCGCTCCTAAGCCCAAGGCTAAAGCCTTATCCCACGCTAGAGGCAACGGCCAAGCGAGTTGTCGTCACTGCCGTGGCGGCTCATCCGTGAGAGATTCTTCTCAGTTGCCGATGGTAATTCGTGGCGAAAGGGAATACGGTACTTATTCCGTAACCAGGCCTGGATGCCAACCGGGGCTAGGTTCCTTCTTGGGCCGGCCCTTGGTGCAGGAACCCGGTAACGGGAACCAACTCGCGTCCATCGGCGGTGGTCCGGGAAGAGTTTTCTTTTCTGTTTAAGGCGCCGTGACCCTAGAAGCCACTCGCAGAGCGAAAGGGTGTTGGTAACACGGTCTGCCGTAGAGCGCCGCGGTTCTTGCGGCGTCCCGAGTACCACTGCCGGTCCGTGAAACATGCGAGGCAGGTAACTGCATGGGGCGAAGCGGGGGGGTCTGCTGCTGCTGCCCGCTGCCGGGCGTCGTTCTGCGGCGTCACGGCGCGGCGCACGTACGCACGCGGCCTCCGCGATGCACCCCAGTTTCGGGCCTGTGCGTACCCATATCCGCAGCCGGTCTCCAAGGTAAGAAGCCTCTGGTCGATAGACTAATGTAGGTAAGGGAAGTCGGCAAATTAGATCCGTAACTTCGGGATAAGGATTGGCTCTGAGGATCGGGCCAGTCGGGCCTGTGCGGGAAGCGGGACTGGGTTCGGGCGCTGGACTGGGCTCAGAGGCTCTGAGCTGCGCGCGGTGATGGGTGATGCCGTCTACCCTGCGGCGCCGACGTCGCCGGTGTCCGCCCATCCGCAGTGTCTCGCCTTCCCCGGTGGCGGCGACCCATTCCAAATGCGGCCTCGCGTCGCGCTGTCCTTGTTCTATCAGCTCGCCGGTGCGGCGGTGCTTGTGGTCCGGGTTCGCAAAGGCGGCCGGCGGACGATCACCGCGTCGTTTGGGCCCTCAAAAGCCCCGGCGCGGCGTCCTCCGGTCGCTCCCGGTCCCACTCCGCCGTCCGCGCTAAAGCCGGCGCGGCGGGGCAGCGCGCGTTGGGGAATCACCGCAGGGTTCGCGCAGCGCCGGTCTCGCAGGCGGGACACGCTCATGCGAGGTGGGGCCAACGGCCCGGTGTGCGGCGGCTCGCATTTCGTGGTGGCGGCTCTAGCCCTCTCGCCACTCGTGCCGAGAGCTCGGACCGGCGTGTCTCCGGCCCTTCCGTGGAACGCGCTAGGCTGCGTGGGCGCGGGGGCTCCGGCTCTCTCTATCGCCGGCTTTCGGCCGGTTAGGTAGCAGCAGTCGTCCCTCGCTCCAAACCCACTTCGGCTGGCGCCCAGCGATCAACTCAGAACTGGCACGGACCAGGGGAATCCGACTGTCTAATTAAAACAAAGCATTGCGATGGTCAGAGATAGATGTTGACGCAATGTGATTTCTGCCCAGTGCTCTGAATGTCAAAGTGAAGAGATTCCACCAAGCGCGGGTAAACGGCGGGACAAACTATGACTCAACTCAACCGGGAGAGTCATAGGCTACTAAGGAGAACCCCTCCACGTGGGCCCGCTGGGCGTTATACGTTGGGAGTTCCCGCCACTCCCTTCGTCGCCCAGGCTGCGACCCCGTATAACGGCGGAGTGTCTCCTCCGCACTGGTCCGCCTATGCTCGGCACCAGTGTGAACCACCGGTTCAAAGAAACAGACGCTGATGTCCACCCGCCAAGCTGCGCGGATGGACCCCGGTGGCGATGGGCACCCTGACGACCGTGGGTCAACCTGCCCTGTATGTGGGCGCGTGTTCGCCTCCCTCATCGGGCGCCGCGTCCACGAAAGACATTCCCACCCTACTGTGTACCATGCTGCAGGGGCCGAACGGCTGGGAACACGCCCAAAGGCGAGGTGGGACGCTGAAGAGGTGGCCCTGATGGCCTCCTTCGAAGCGGCCCACCCCAACATCCGCCTTATAAACCAAGCCATTCAAGAGGAGGTGCTGCCCCACAGGACCCTTGACGGCATCAAAGGGAAGAGGAGGCAAGAAGCCTACACACAAGTCCGAGCAGCAGTGGGGCTGCTCGCGACTGCACGTGTGCCTCCTCTACAGCACCCCTCGGACGGGGACCGGGATACTGGTGACCGGCCCCCGCACAGCCCCAGCCCAGGTAGGACTCCACCACCATCCATGGAGGACCCTGGAGAAGAGGGGGGAGCCCACGCCGCTCCCTCCCAGGACGCGAGCATCACACCTGCTCCGCCTGAGTGCAGCGAAGCCACGACCGAGCAGGAGGTCACTAGGGAGGTTGGGCGCCTCTCTCAACTGCTCGGCGTGGCTGTCTCGACTACACCGGAGGACATCCAGGACCAACTACGACAATGGGCGCCGATAGAACCGGCCAGTCAGAGGCGGACTGGTCGGCCAAGACCGTCGCGACCACCAGGGCGGTCTGTCCTGACCACCCGGACGTTACGGTGCCGGGAGTATGCACGGTTCCAAGAGGCCTACAAGAAGAACCGAGGCCGGGCTATAACTGACATCTTAGCCGGCCGCAGCCCCGGGGGCGGTATTGGAGACCTTCCTCCCGGAACAGTCCAGTTCTGGCGGGAGGTCTTTGAACGTCCTATCCCCGGCTCTACCGGGCAGCTAACTCCGGTGAACCCGGGTGTTGGTCATCTGATGATGGCCCCGGCGAAACCGGAGGAAGTGATGGCGGCTTTCGCCGTCACAAAGGCTGACACGGCAGCCGGGCCTGACGGAAGGACGCTGTCCGACCTGAGGGCCCTAAGCACTGACCAGCTTTTGTGGCTGATGGACTCAGCCATCATGCTGGGCTCTGTCCCCGAGAGTTGGGTTCATGGCCGAACCGTGCTGCTCCCGAAGGTGGACGCACCTCGGACAGCCTCCGACTACAGGCCGCTGACGATAGCACCTATCCTGACGAGGACATTCCATAGGGTGCTGTCGCAGCGGCTTGCTACACACGCTCCCCTACCACTGGGTCAAAAGGGATTTAAGCGGGAAGAGGGCTGCGCCGCCAACTTGCTGTTGGTGAGACGTGCCCTCGAAGCGGCTAAGAGCACCCCCCGCTCCCTGTACATGGCCTTTATTGATTTCAAGAAGGCCTTTGACTCAGTGGGCCACCCCGCCATAGTCAATGCCACTAGGCGGTGGGGCTTAGGGGAGCGATTTGCCAACTACATCGGCAATGTATATGCCAAGGCATTCACGAACCTGGACGAGAACACCAGAGTGAAACTTGGTAGAGGTGTCATGCAGGGCGACCCATTGTCGACCCTATTGTTCAACCTCACATTGGACCAGGCCCTGTCCGCCCTACCCCAGAACGTCGGAGTAGAGCTGGGTGGCCGCGCCCACGGCTACCTGGCTTTTGCTGATGACGTGGTGTTACTGGCCTTCACCAGGATAGGCTTAGAGGCAAGCCTGCGAGCGATGACATCTGCCGCGGCTGCCTTGGGCCTCGAGGTGGGGCCCTCCAAGTGCGCCTCCGTGGGGGTAGTGGCGGATGGAAAGAACAAGACCTGGTTCCAAGACAAAGTAAGGCTCCATGCTGGAGGCGAGGAGATTCGGTCCTTAGGCCCAGAGGACTTTTATAAGTACCTGTTTTAGATCCTTCGTTTCTTGTATTAAATCAACTCTTTTATCACTCATTAATTACTCCATAAATGATCTCACCGTCTCGTATCCCTGGTAGCGTGATCCGGCTTAAGTTGTTATTGGAAACTGGTGTTCGGGGATAAACAAGGGAAAAAGAAAATATACATTTATTTAAAATTAAATGAAAGTAATTGCCTTACGCAATATTCTTTGCTCAGACGATCATAACACTGGCATATTCAGCAATGGATGCAACATATGACAAACGACATGTCTTAAACATAATACTACAATATGTGCTCAGTTGTTGCCAATAATAATAACACTCGTCGTTCCACAAGCAGTGGTTTATATCTCTGCTTACATCACAATCATTATGTACTCTCTTCACAAAATCCTACTACACATTCCTATAGTATAATCTACTACAAGTCACGGAAGCACCAAATACCACACCCAGTGGTTTTACCTTTGCTTTACATCGCAAACAAATAATCACAATCCTGTCCCACTCACAATCCTACTTCACATCTCCTACATTATAATCTCCAGGACAATACAGTCGGTTTCCCTTAGATTCTCGAATTTCTACTCACGATTAAGATCACAACAGCCATTCTCGGCTGAGTGAGTAGCAGGTCTGCTTGAGGCGAGAACCAAGCTCGGTCTACTCATTCCACTGATTTATAGGCCACATTTTTCTTTGCTTTAGGCGGACTTACATCCTTGACACGCCCTTAATTTTCTACATAACCAATGGCCAATACTTCCTGTCACACCCATCTGCTCGCTCATTATGTTGTATTGTTTTACTTCTCCTGCTATTCGTGAGTCAGTCTTAAGACACTCCCTCGGTGATTTTTCTGTTAAATTATTGGCTCATAACATGTCGCCACAACTGACGTCACGGGTCAGAGTCTTTTTCAATGGTTGTTCACACTTTCTGACCACGCCCACTGGGCATCTGTTTTCTGGGTATCTGTTTGCAATGAAGAGTTTCCTTTTACTTAGTGCCGCAGACTCTTGTTTTGTATGAGAGCATACCAACTGTGAACACGGAGAACAGCTTTACATTTCCGACACCTGACTGGTTAGTGGTTAGGTCATGAAACTCAGCAACTCTGGCTTTCCTGCAGGGCACTTTTGTGCGTACACCATCATGGTCTTCCTTACCATCTAGTGTACTCTCCTCTTTACACCCCCACCACCTGGACATCTCGTTGACATCCCCAATTTGCCGACTCCCAGCAGATCTAAAGTGTCACAACTGTGGAGATAGTGATGAATTTCAGAGAATATGTTCCTTCTAATAACTGCTTGAAACATATTAATTGTTCACATCCGGTTTTGATTCGCTAAAAAATGCGAATGTACTTAGGTGTCAAGTACTCTCAACAACAGAACAGAAATGAACACCTTCATTTCTTTGCGAGTTTTGTTTAGTACATGAATTTTTATTCAAAGAATATTTGTGGGAGATTTAGTTTATTTTTTTATATTATTATATTTTTTTACATCGGAGCCTGTAGCACCGGTAGGCTATCTTGAGGGGCCTGGTGGTCGGCCCCAGCCCATCTTGGTGCAGGCAAGTGTTTATAGTGGCGCCATCTTTTCTTGGCTCATGCTCAACACAAGAGCTCATTCCTGAATGACTTGGACTATTTGTCTATAGTGTGGGTTGATGGGTGGTCTTCATGACAGCATGGGGGTAGTTTTAGGCCACTCGGTGGTGACTGAAAATCCCAGGTGTTAGTGGCAGATTCGAAATAGCGTCGTTCAGAACGCTGTGCACGTGGGGCCCTCACGCTAACCACTCAGCCACAAGAAAATTTATCATAATTGAATTATAGATATTCAAAACACTTAACAGGTGTATCAAATTCTTCATTACAAGCTCAAGTATTGTTGCAGTCTCATGACGAGTCAAACTGAAACCAGAAAACAATGATCCGCACTCAGTGGAAAAAGACTGAATTGTTGAGTGTATGTCCAATATCACCTCGAGGTGACAGTCGTGAGTTTCATGAAGATTACCTCATAGTAACAAATACTCATTGTGCTGTTACACTCACTAGGTTTTTCATTAAGCATTTAACTGTTGAGAAACACAGAGGAAAAGTTATTTAAAGTTGTTTTATATTGCAGGAATACATTGTTTTGGCATAGGTAATGGGGGATAAAAAACAGGAGCACTACATGTTCTTTCATCAGATGCCAGAGTTAAAGTAAACAAAATATTATTTTCCCCAGAGCTGAAATATACAAAACAGAAGTGTTAAACGGTGATGCCCTCGGCTCTCCTGCTCTTCATTTAAGGCACTACCGAGTATGTGGGGGT
Source organism: Eriocheir sinensis (assembly GCF_024679095.1). Lineage (NCBI taxonomy): Eukaryota > Metazoa > Arthropoda > Malacostraca > Decapoda > Varunidae > Eriocheir > Eriocheir sinensis. The sequence goes on from NW_026111605.1 coordinate 46,489, forward strand.
TCACAAGAAAACAAAACTTAAAAACCATAATAAAAAAAAAACCGCGAAACCAATTCGCGGTGTGGAATGGAGTCTAAGACAATCAAGGGAACGTTATATTACTCTGACAACCCTACTCTGTCCTCGTGTTTGTGTTAATGGAGAAAAAAAAATTTTGGTAGCGTTTTAAGTACGACACGAAGGAGGAGGAGTAAGGTGACTCCTACAATTGATTAACGTGGAATATATTGTAGGGTAGGGAGGAAACAAGCAGTGTTACATTATATGGTCTCGGTTTATTAGGACACTGGGTATTTATAAATAATCTGCCACCCCTTGAAGAGGGGGATGGGGGGGAGGAAGACGATTTAACTCAACCTATCCTGTAACGGCGACGGGACAGTGAGTCTTAAAAGGACCAAGGGCGACGGAGGCCTCTATAGTCACAACCCTGTCATTATTCTGTTATTACCAATATTACAAGATAATGCAATACATACAAAGAAATGGGGGGAATAAACATTTATAAATATATAGGCGACGGCAACACTCCCCTTCCTTCTACCAGTCACGAAACTCGTCTAGCGACATTCACATCAGCACTTTTCCCTACGTATCTTGATGCGTCACAGAGGCCACGACAGGGGGGAAGATCGCTAAACCCCTTACAAACACAACGATTTGACACCCATCCTAACTAGTGTGTGTTGGGGAAATAAAATAAAAGTGGCTTCCCAATACGACTGAGGAGGTGGTGGTTACAGGCATTGAGGGATGACTTATCTGCCAGCGAGGTGATGTCTCATGGCTCCTGGGCTGGCTGTTCCATTCACAGGGACGGCGAAGGCGCCGTAGGCACCCACTGTTAGCTGTGAGCAGGGCTAAGGGTATCAGATGACTAACTGTGGTAACCCTTATAAATCATGTGAACACTGTAATTTTAACTGGGAAGTTATATCCAGGGAGAACAGCGCTTACCTGCGAGCAGGGCGAAGGGTATCAGATGACTAACCTCGCCCAGCGCGGTGGGGGTGGGGGTTACCTCGTGCAGCCGGAGGGGGTAAGAGAAGCAACGGATAGGAGAGAGGAGGAGTGCGTGCCGCTGATCGCCAGTTACCCTAACTAATAATTATGCAGGGAAGGTTATATCCTTCGACGACGGCTCGAACCTTTCTCGATAGGTTTGTAGAGGAAAATTAATGTCCAAACGTTATTTGCTTGTTTTGGGGGCACTACAAAACAACATTATAAACGAATGATCAATGCAAATGTCTGTAAAGGGTTAGAGATATGACCATTTAAAAAAAATGTCACCAGTAGGTGACACTGGGCTTTCCCGGGTTAAGTGACTGCCTTAAAACGGCATACATTTCAACATATTCTTGGAGTGATTTCCCCTGGAGGTCTGTAGGTAACAGATATATTTAAATTGATTTTGCAATATTTACTCTAACGAACAAATGTTCAACTTTACTGTCTCTTGGTGTTCTGTCAGTGGGTCGCAAATAGCTTTTGACCAAAAGGGAAACCCCACCACCTCTACGGTTAACACTGTTTTAGTTGAAGAGTCTGTAGCCATCTATATTGTATTCTGAACTTAAATCAATATTTGTGGTGTTGATAAATGTTTCTGTTATAGCAATGACGTCGAAAATTTTATGTTAGAGCAATACATTTCAATTCATCGAAGTTTCTTAGGCTCTGCGCATTGAAACTAAGGACTTTATTTTGAGGCTTGGTAATTGAGGTGGTGGTACTTGCGGATTCACAGTTTTGCGTTTGTTGCGATGCGTGGCGTCTATTTACACGGGCGGGTTGGAGGGACGTGGCCGAGAGAGTTTTTTTGATCGGGTGTCACGTACTGCGTCGTTTAGGAGCCTTCCGAATCTGGCTGCCCCAGTGGGGGACAGGTGTATTCCGCCCCTGTGGAAGAGCTCACTCTGGCCATAGAAATTGTCCCAGGCATTAAAGAACTCAACGTCAAGCTCCCTGCAAAGAGTCTGTAAGCAGTTGTTGAGGCTGAAAGCCTTGCTGAAGAAGTCACTCTCTGCCCACTTCCGTGGTAGAACTCCTGAAATCGAAATGTTAGGGGGATTTAGATTTGTACTGATGGATAAGCCTAGAGTACTTGTCCAGCAGTTCCTCAGACCGGGTTGTGGTGATGGCATTCGTACCTGTGTGGAGAACAAACAGGGAGTCATTAGAAGCCTCAGGAGATCTTATCCAGGGGTGCTGTGATTTCGTAAACTCCCGCTCGGGTATAAAAATAGTCACACCTACGTGGGGGGTCTCTGCCCAATGAGAGAGAGAGAGAGAGAGAGAGAGAGAGAGAGAGAGAGAGAGAGAGAGAGAGAGAGAGAGAGAATATAAAGGTACATTATTTCCTGCTGACATGCAGCACAAACAAAATGTCAGTAGAAACCCCACACATGTAGCATGATACATGCTGTTACACAACATACACTTGATCAAACTGCCATTGTCAGACTTGGGCCTCCTACACTGTAAACACAAATCCACAACATAACACTTGCTACTTGTTGGGGTAATGGTAGAGGGAAAGACTGGGAAAGGTTCCAGTACCCCCTTCCGAAAGCAGGATGCAAGGTGGCTCCTCATGTCTTTCTGAACAAAATTTTGAGTTGCAGGTGGGATGCCAAAACAAAGACTGGTAGCAAAAGCAATAGCAAACAAACCACAATCTGAGTATCCCTCCTGCTGCTGAACTTTTACATATTCTACTTTAAATTGTGAACTACAGTTTAGTAGAGCAGCCAGCTGGCAATCAAAATTGTTTGAGATTCCCAAGCTGTTGTTTAAGCTGTCATAAACCTTGACAGTGTTATCATTACATTGAAGGTTACTTACTGTAAGCCAGTGATTGTTGTGTACATGTAAAATTTGGACAAAGCAATTACTGGGACTTTTAACATGCACACATTTTGCAGTTTGAAAGACAACAGTAGACTGGAAACCTGAAACATTGAGGAAACTGATTCCAAGCAAATGCTGTGCATGATCTATGTGGAGGTCTGTCAACCACTTCCCTTCAATGGATACTTCCCTTGCCGCTTCACTTGGATTTCCATGGGCAGGGGCCAGGGGAGCCTCTCGTTGCAGGGAAGGAGCCAGGCAAGCTTCACAGTGCTGCTGTCCCTCCAGGCTATTCAGTTCAGCAGGCAACCTTGGGAAGGGTGAATGATGTGTTAGGGTGTTTACATTACTGCATCATGGCTCAGCTCAAAGTTTTGCAGATGCAGTATGAACCCCTTTGTATATTATAAACAGCAGTAATGTCACCACAATCTAAAGTGGACAGTATTGTCAATTTTCTAACACAACAAATGTCTAGCACATACGCTGAGGAATTTTAACAGCATACTTTCTTTCCCGAAAAGTTGGGCGTGAGTAATACCTGGGTATCAAGTAGGGATTATCGTCTTGGACCTTTACCTTTGTCCCGGGATTACGGGAAAAAATTAGCCGTAATCATGGTATCCCTGGAATTCCCGGGATTTTCAATTGTCTAGAATTGCACATTATACCTAGCTTCCCTTTCAGATTTTTTATGTGCTTAACATTAATAGATATGCAGAAATATTACTGTAGATGACTGTCTGATTAATTCCACTTAATGTTTTATTCCAAAATTTTCAGCATACACTTTGTTCCTCAACAAAGTAAAAAGTAAGATTAAGAGATAAAATTTGCTTCGTTTACTACTTTATATTTGTTCTACTTCTGAATTCCAATGCTAATGACAATGTAAATTATAGTTCATTATCGTTGATAAAAAAAAAAAATGTTTCTATTTCAATATATATATGGATGGCGTCATGAGATAAATGAAGGGCAAAGTTGGGGAAGTTGGAGTAAAATGTTTGCTGAGGGAAGGAAGTGGGTACTGAACTCAATACTGTTTGCTGATGACATAGTGCTCATTGCAGAAAATGGAAGTGACTTACAAAATTTGGTCAGTGTTTTGATAGTGTCTGTAAAGGAGAAAGCTGAAAGTAAACGTCAACAAAAGTAAAGTGATGGTTTGTGAGCGAAGTAGAAGTGAGGTTGTCGATTTTGTATCCCCATATAGAATGGGAATTGAATGTGAAAAGGAATGCAAAATAATTTTGAATGGTGAAGAAATGGAGAAGGTCAACGAGTTTAAGTACCTTGGATCAGTTATGTGTAAGCATGGTGGTATGGAGGGAGAGATAAGAGAAAGGACATTGCAAGGAAGAAGGGTGGTAGGGTCTTTGGGACGAATCACGAATGGCAGAAGTGTGAGCATGGAGGTAAAGAGGGATTTGAGAAATACAATAATAGTACCAACCCTCACATATGCAAGTGAAACGTGGGCCTGGAATGAAAGTCAGAGGTCTAGAGTGCAGGCAGTGGAAATGAGTTATTTGAGGAGTGCTTGTGGTGTGAGTAGAATGGATGGAATGAGATACGAAAGTGTGTATGAGCGTTTTGGAATGTGTCACGGGGGAGAAGGGAAGAAGTGTGGAGTGGTGGAACAAATGAAATGACAGACTTTAAAGTGGTTTGGCCACATGGAGCGAATGGAGTAGAGTAAGATGACCAGAAGGGTGTATGTGAGTGAGATAGAGGGATGGAATGCTAGAGGACGACCTCCAGTGAAATGGAGAGATAGGATGCAAGAGTATGCGAGGGAGAGGGTGAAAATCAGTGGGAACTTTGAGCAGGCAAGGATAGGGTCTGGATAGAGAAAGTTGGAAGCTCTTCTGCCATGGCCATCCTTTTGTGGGAGCTCCAGGAGCAGGCGTCGATGAAAGATGATGATGGTGTTTCCATTTATACTCAGTGCAATGAAAGATAACTTAATTACAGGAAATGTAGTAAAAATAATCAGTAGCTAAAACATTGGGAACTATGACAACACTGTTCAGTTGTGTGGGCAGGCAGACAGACAGACAAACAGACAGTTTACTGTCAACCATCACTGGTCGGCCACTCACGCGAGGAGGGAAAGTGTGCTGCTTTTTTTTGTAATTTTGTTAAGTTGTTACGCTCATTTCAATGCCGTATACATACAGCAACGTGGAATATGCAAACATGGTGTTCATTATACGAGCTCTGTTACAGGTAACGGGAGTGCCACGGCTGCTTTATAATACTCAAGAGAATACCTAAACAGTAAATCCTTCTTTCACACACACACACACAAAACATTCCTCACAGGACACCCTGTATATGAATATAAATAGAACCACAAGTCCACAACTATCCTGCAGTCAAATTTGCCCCTATTTTTGTACTTAATTTCATTCCAGGATTTCCTGGGATGGATGTGCAAAAATATCCAAGGATTATTAAACCTTGAAAATTGTCTGGGATTCCGGGAAACAATTCCTAGTATCAAGTATGTCAAAAAGTTTAAACTATATCACCCTCACTGGTTTGCTTGTTTGTTTCCCTTAGTTTCATTCAAGCTCAGAAACTTCGCACAACAAATTTCTGAGTTAGAAAAAAAAAATAATATAGTTCTGTAAATGACTCCTTACTGTGAGGTGTCAGGTGATGGCTGCACAGGTCCCTGAATGCTGGAGGGCTGCAGTCCATCTCTGTGGTCCAATAAGTGTCTGAAAGATGGTTCATGAAAAATTATAATTTATAGATAAAGCCTACCTTCCTCTTCTACCCTGAACCCTCCTGACAAGAGAGTAAGATATGAATGATTTTCAATTATATATTGATGGGCTGGGAAAAAAATACTCACCTATGAGTGATTACTGTAATTACACCTCAGTACAAGCTATATGCAGGTTAGTGAAACACAACACTATGATAATTACCTGCTATCATTACATGTTCAAGATTTTTCTACACTTGTTACAAAAATGCTTAACATTACATGCAAACACAGCCATAAATTGCAACAAGTTGACAGCTCAAACCATATGCAATGAAAATTACTTACTTATCAAAGTAAAGCATAATAAGCACATGAAGTATGAACATATAGTTAAATATAAGAAAGGAACACCACATCACAACCGCACAGCTGGTAATAGCTGTACACACCTGTCACAGTGCAACTGGCTCTGGAGGAATGGCCTCAGGTTGTTGTATGGAGTACGGCTCTTGAGCTTCTTCCCATTGCTCACAGCCTCAAGTGCCACACGGTTTGAGGAGTCGATGTCAAGGACTCTGTTGAGTGTCAGTAGGTTACAGAAACCTAAATGACAAAAATGGAGCACACACAAAAATACAATTCCTTTAACATCAGTACTCACTTGTATGGACCAGTCCACTTCTGCTCCATTATCCCACCCTTCCGAGTCTCATTGCGAAGGTTTCTTTTAAGAACCTTCATCCCTACAGAGAAGCTGAAGGTCTTCACTCCTCTTGCTTTCCTGTTCCTGTACTCAGCCTTCTGCTTTTCTTGGGCTGCTTCAACTCTGTTCCCGCTGCATAATAAAAGTAAAAGCATAAGCATTGATAGCACTATGATGACCGGATTAATTGTACTGACATATAAATTTCCTTGTGCAAAAGATGCTTGTAATGTATGGTACAATATGGATGAAAGAATGATCCTATGTAGCAGGACTTGAATTGGAATAAACGTCGAGTGTTTAATCTGGCCATATATCTGCAGTCATTACATTGAAATAGTTTGGAGACCGAATAAAGTCGGGCTAAAGAAGAGAGTCAATCTGGCAATGAATGTACTATGCTGAAACATAAATTATAGCATCAATGTAAAAGTTATGGTATTTTTCTTCGGTACTACTGCCAGACTTAAGAACATTAGCATCAGGAAATATAACACATGACGTCCTCAGCCAGACCTTGGAGTGCAGTTCTTCACGCCTCTGGTCCTGCTCTTTGACACACTCCGCAATGTCCTCGGAAGAGGGCAGTTCAACAAGTTCTTCAAAGAACTGTAACAAAAAGAAACTGCAAAAGAAGATTACTTGAGAGATACTAGACATATTCTTCAATTCTTGTGAGATATACACTTTTCTTCCAGAATTTGCACATTACATATGAATCTACTTTCTACTTACTTCTGGTGTGGTACTCCTTCCCTCTGGTTGTGCAGAAGCCTCAGGAGCAAATGTAATTTCTTCCTAAAAATATTTATTTCAATTGAACTGAAATTACGGTCATTAGGCACAAGAACAACTCTTCATATTTTTTTGGTTTGTGATTGAAAGTGATGGCCTCATATTTTAATGGAACCAATAGGAGTTGATTTCTTATATTAATTCAAACACTGGTGGTTACCTGGTGAAGTGGCCGGTGCTCACGAGCAAACATCAGCCGGAAAGGTGTGAACCCGGTGGTCCGCTGCTTTTGGGTGCGGATGCTATAGGCGACTTCATCCAGGAAGTTTGGCCAGTCGGTCTTGGTCGCGTTGCAGAGCTTGGAAAGCCTGGTCTCCAGAGTCTGGTTAATTCTCTCTGCCAGTCCATTAGTCTGCGGATGGTAGGCAGACGTGATACTTCTCCGGATCCCGTAGAACTTGCAGAGTTCGTCGTTGATCTGTGGGGAATGAAGAAGTCAAAGTAGCAGCAGTAATACAACAGGTGTTATAATAGTATCATTTGTTTGCAGTGTTAATAATACCTGAGGTTTGTTCAGCATCTTAGAGCTAACGAAGCATTAGATGATGTAAATGTCCTCCTCTGACAACTGTATTGGTAATAATGCACCTCTCAGGCATACCTGAATATAACATTACATCCTGATGACCATTCCATGAATTACAACAGAAATAACAGTAACATAAAGACTTACCGAGGAACAAAACTCACGTCCGTGATCAGTCAGGATCCTTGCAGGCTTGCCCCACCTAAGGAAAGCAGATGTCATTACACATGAAAAAAAATCTGCATCTTTTGTATCACATTCTTATATTATGCCTAAACATAATCAATTGATGGTTATGATTAAATTTCATAATTAGTTCAAACAATATGGCAAGGCAAATAACTTTTATACAAGAACTAAAGTGAGCTTTTAATTGAAATACAATTGATGAAATAAAACAGTTGTGAGAAGCAACAAACAGAGATAAATATATGGAGTGGTACGACTGCACGGACTTTTACATGCATTGATGACAAAACATGCTGCAACCTCAAAACAACTGTGGTAATACATGATTAAATAAATAAGGATTACCAGTAGCAAACTCACAGCTTGGACTCATTCCGTTTCACTAATTTTCAAAATAGGGAAAATATCGTGGATGGATTGTATGACAGATTTTTTTTTTAATGATTCTACCAATGATGAATATGTTTTGTTTATTACATCAGATTGTTGAATGTTTGCATATTTTTTGAAGGCAAAAAATCAGTCACGGTGATGATGAGGTAAACTTCAAAGGAAAACAATGAAAACTAAATTAATCTTGACATCAGGATACCTTTTTTAAGATGGATTGTTTAGCATCCAAACTGACTATTTGAAATTACATTCAAAAGTAGTGATGACATGGCAGTAAATATTTCATCCAAGTGTGGAAACTAATGATAAAAATTTACCTGTGGATAAAGGAGCGTATGCACCTGGACACCCCATAAGCTGTCTGATCTCTAAGTGGGAAAAAGTCGACAAACTTTGTGTAGAAGTCGACAAACGTGCAAATGTACCTGTAGCCTTCATCACTAACAGCCATTGGACCTGGATAGTTTAATAAAGCAGGAAGCAAAAAATACATCATGCAAAGCCATCAAAACCCAACATAACCAATTACATCAGCTTGTGCAGACACTAGGTAAAGCTAGATAAATCACCCATGCTAGATCAAATTATACAGGCAAAGAGAAAGTGCATTATAACCCAGGAGAGAGAGAGAGAGAGAGAGAGAGAGAGAGAGAGAGAGAGAGAGAGAGAGAGAGAGAGAATTATTGTGATCCATGAACAACAATGAGAGCTAACTACCATGCATTATAAAGCATTGTTCTTTTCATATTTACAATTATCATAAAGTAAACCCAAAAGAGTAAGACGGCTGGTATTTGAGGTGGCTCACATATGTACAAAGTTTTAGGCAAGGCATTTGACAGAGTTAAAAAAAAGGCAGATGGTTCCTGAGAGATTGATTAAATTGGTGAGACTTTGTAAGAAAACTCAAAGAGGTTTCATACAATGTGAAGGCTCCACTTGGAATGTTATAGGAGTTTAGCATCAGGCGGAGAAGAACAGCCTATATATAGAGATATAGATGAGAGTTGCAACCAAAACCAGGCATTCCAAAAGCACAACCCAGAAAAGGCCCACAAGACATCAAAATGGTATCTGACCTGTCTCGTGACCTACAACAGTAACTATACTTGGACAAAAGCATGTATATAGATATGCATGCATATCTGTGTGTGCAAGGGAGTTCTACAATTATGCAAGGGATAAGTTTTTGAAAGGATCATGTAAATTTAAGCTTGAGCAGAGATAGTGCGATTTCAGCTTCAAAATCTAACTTTGAATCACTCATTTGTTGTATCCTTGTGTATGAGAAATATGAGCCTAATAAGAACATAAGAACGTTGGAATCTGCAGGAGGCCGGTAGGCCTATACAAGGCAGTTCCTTTTAGCCTAAGCTCCCGTGTATCTAACCCCACCTAGTATCGCTGTCCATGAATTTATCTAATCTATTTTTGAATGTGACAATTGTATTGGCACTCACCACATGACTGCTAAGCCTATTCCACTCATCCACAACCTTGTTAGTAAACGAATGTTTGCCTATGTCCCTGTTAAATCTGAATTTATCAAGTTTAAACCCATTACTTCGTGTCCTACCCAGTTCTCTTACCAACAAAACCTTATGAATGTTAAAAGAACTAACAGTTTTCCTTTGTGCTATTATAAATTTGCGAGAAGACAAATTCGAAGAGTTAGGAATTCTGTGTCTGTGTGTGTTGGAATATATGTACATTTGATTTCTTAACTTTTTTGCTTACCTAATACTTGTACCATTTTTAAATGAAACCCCAAGCCAAACCACCCGGTAACACTTTTCACATATCTGATCCTCACCGACCAAGTCGACTCCTATAAGTTCCAACGGCTCCTTCACCTTTATGGGACGCATCTCTGGGGCCTTTGTCTTCATTGGCGTGTAGTGCTGGCACTTACTACATGTTTCAATCTAGAAAACAAATGTGAAAACTGTGAGAAAATTGCTTGAGGATTCAGCAAAACAATTCTGGAGAGTATTGAATTAGCTAACAATCATTTTAATTGTATCAACTTTCTGTAAAGATGCACTACTTGTGATCAGGTATTTCATGCAATACATAAACAATATTTACATACATAATGTTTCATGTCCTGGGTCATGTTTCGCCAATAGTAAACTGAGGAGACATTCTGACAAGTGGTAACCCAGCCGCTATGCCTGCAGTGGGACTGCTGTGATGATATAACACAGCAGCAACCTCCTCAAAAGACCTCACCACGAGCTGCCGAGGCTTCCCATCATGGTCCACTCTGTACAGCTTCTGATATGTTTATAAATGCATAATAATCACAGTATGAGAAATGCAAGAGAAGCTTCCATACAAGGCCACTCCACGACAATGACAACAGATTTTAAACCACAGCTGCAACTTGCTTTGACACTCATCTTTGCTTCCATGAACCCTGCACCTGTGCTAGAGAGAGCCTGTCACTCAAAGTTGTATTAAATTTAACTCCTTCAGGTGGTTGGGACACAACCTCTGAGAATGAGCTGGTCCTTAGCATTAATAAGCAGTGGGTAGGGACACTGGCAATAAAGCAGCAACCCATCTCTTTCCTACTTTACTACAGAATGGATATCAAAATGTTAGAATCGGTGCAGAATAGGATGACTAAGATGATTCAGGGTTGAGAAACTCTCCATACGAGGAAAGACTCAAACATTTAAACTTGCATTCTCTGGAAAGGCGAAGGGTGAGTGGAGACATGATAGATGTTTATAACTGTATGAAGGGCTTTAATAAGGTGGATATTCATAAGTTTGTTTTGGTAAGAGAAACTGGCAGGACACGAAGTAATGGGTTGAAACTGGATAAGTACAGATTCAACAGGGATATAGGCAAAAATTGGTTTACTAACAGAGTGGTGGATGAGTGGAATAGGCTTAGCAGTCATGTGGTGAGTGCCAATACAATTGTCACATTCAAAAATATATTAGATAAATTAATGGACAGCGATACTAGGTGGGGTTAGATACACGGGAGCTTAGGCTCAAAGGAACTGCCTTGTATAGGCCTACCGGCCTCTTGCAGACTCCTACGTCCTTATGTACATAAGGATGAAAAGTGGGATATCTTTATTTCTAATCAGTATACCATAGCATATCTTATACTACAGCCATGGCCATGAAATCAATCCTTCTCCCTTTCCTCTACTAATCACATTATCAAAATAAATCATCATTAAGCTCATGAGAGAAAATCATGAACACAAACTGCCGCAAAAGTGTACATTCTTCAACACATAACCACTTTAATTAATTTCAAATCTTGGCCTCTGTTTATTGCAGATAGCATCAAACAGACTTTCAAACAGATAATCAATCAAAAACAATCACTTACCCTGTTCATCCCACTGGAAGGGGCGTGCCCATCGCAATACTTTCCGCTGCTCAACACCCTTAAGTCCAAAGGCATGCCTTCTGGTCCTCAAGTAGATGATGAGTCACTCATACATGATGTTGTCCTCAGCAAACCTCTGTCTGCAGGCCAACTCATACTCCTCAGTAGTACAGTTGGACCTGATGATGAATTTTAATTATCAGTATTATGCTTCACTGCAACCAGTCAAGTAAAGTTGCATGTCAACTTGACAGACACTGAGAAAATAATGACATGTGGTAGGGTATGTCTTTTCTGAAACTATACATGTTAATAAAAACACTTTCAGATATATAATATATACATACATATATACAATAATATAATACAATATATACATACAATATGTAGAAGCACAAGCAGTAGAAAACCAAACGATGAACAGATGCTGAAACTAGTAAAGCTTGCCAGGGAACAAAATAATAATTATATCCTTGTAACAGCTGGTTTAATTTTCCAGGTAGCTATAAATTGGCTGGATATGATAATGTTAGAGGCAGTGATATGAGTACTCCATTTAAATTTCTGGAATGTCTTGGAGGCTGTTTCCTTATTCAATATGTGCATATCCCTTAAATATTTAGAAGGACGTCAGAGCTCCACCCTTGATTTGATATCACTTCAGAGGAAAATGTGAGCAATTTAAAAAGTGGAAAGTCTATTGGGTAAAAGTGACCATGTTGTATTAAATTGCGACTATATTTGCTACAGTGATGAGAAAAGGGACAACCGATGAGCCCATTGGTTTTCCAAACTATATTTCCGTTTGGATTTCTGCAGCTGAGTCTCACTTAAAGCTGTTAGATAGTGTTCAACCGGATTAAATTTCTTCTTCTGAATCTTGAGATTAATCTTCGGCATCGTCGCCTGGTGGGATAATTATCTTATTTTTTTTCTAAATTATGTTTAATATCGACCAACCATTACATCGTCGCTTGCCTGCCCGATGTAATACATCACAATTTTCCTGGTGTTTCATCCCAGCGACCGTCAAATTGTGGGATACACTTACTAATGTGATTATTAATTCTAGTAATTGTGAAACATTTAAAGAACATGTGAATGGCTTTCTTCTCTCTTAGCTCGCTACCTACTAGATTTTTCTCCATCTTCCTTTTCTTTGCTTTCTCCTTCATTCTGTATTTTCCGATATCGGTGAAGTGTCGTTCGCTGGGCCTTTTGGCTTATAGCATTTGTGCTTTCCGGCAGGTCACCTTCATTGATTCATATAATAATAATAATAATAATAATAATAATAATAATAATAATAATAATAATATTTTTCAAAAAGGGAGATTGTGAAAAAAATACAAATTTGATAAATGAAACAGACTGGAGACAGGAGCTTGATGGAGGGTTATTGGATGAAATGTAAGATAAATATAAAAATAAAATGCATAAATTCTATGAAAAATGTATAGCAGTGGCAAAAGCAGGACAAGACAGAAATAGAAAGCCACCATGAATGAATGCGAGAGCCACTAGAGCCAAGACAAAGAAGTATTTTGCATGGAAAGTAATATTAGTAATATTAGTACACCAAACTTTCCCTGATCCAACCATGCAAGAACATCATTTGTTACACTACACAGAGCAGATTATGTAGAATATAACTTCCTATAGGCAGACTGCTTATCAGGTAAGGCATGGATAGTTGATAAATATCCCAAAAATTGAACTAAAATTACATTCTCCACTATCTTAGACAAAAATGAAAGGTTAGAGACAGGTCTATATCAAGTATATGATATAGATATCAAGTATAGATATCAAGTATATGATATAGATATCAAATATATGATATATCAAATATATGATATAGATATCAAGTATATGATATATATATATATATATAATATATGATATAGATATCAAATATATGATATAGATATGAAGTATATGATATAGATATCAAGTATATGATCAAGTTTACTTTTCAAGGTGGGTCTGACACTTCCCAGCTTTTCTTTCTGAGGAAAAACACACTGCTGGATACTTGAATTTATAATGCATAAAATAAATTTTAAGAGCTCATAGAAGCCTCCCTCACTAGCTATATCAGATAGGGGCATCGGATCGTTCACACAGTACGTTACCTTAATAGGTTTCATTAAGTCACGTAACTTCTCAATACTAATATCATGAAAAGATGACAAGCCAACATAGGGGATATCAGGCAAATAATTTGATTTTATCACCAAGCCTCCCTGGAAGTTACCAACAATTTTTTTAATCTTTTCATCGAAGAAGTTTATAAATCTATTAGCTAGATCAGCATCAGTATAGCCATCTGGAAGCCTTCTAGTGTTGCTCCTATTACCCATTAGCGTGTTTAAGATTGAATACAGCCGTTTAATGTCTGAACCAGCTTCAATAATCTTCTCTCTATAATAAGTACACTTTCTTTGTCTAATTAATCTATTCACAGTATTCCAAGCACTAACATAACCACTGCGGGAATCTTCCGTACGCAAACTACGCCACCTCTTTTCCTTAAGTTTTCTAGTTTTGATGGCATTCTTAATCTCGGTATTGAACCAGGGTGTGTTTTCCCTCACTTTAATGTCTTTAGTGACTACTGGACACATGTTGTTATATTCAGTCTGTAGTACAGTATTATAAAGGTGAACCAGACAAACTAGACAACCATCCATTGTCACATTGTTGCTGTGCTCATGGGGACAACTTTTCTGGAGTTCAGTTGTTAATTTGTTAAGTACATTATCAACTAATGCTTTAGGGTCATAGCTACTCTTAAGTCTAAAAGTGATAGTTTTCTTCGTTTCCAAGTCTCTACTCACATCCACAGTATATGTAATTAACTTATGATAAGGAGATATAGTAAAATCTGGCCCAATATCTAACTGATTGACGCTAACACCCATGGGATCAAAAAGCACAAGGTCAAGCATGTGGCCAGAGCGAGAGGTTACATCGTTTACTTTATTAATACAATATAAAGATTCTAACAGCAATAAAATCACTCCTACACTGATTATGTACATCATCCATCCAAATATTAAAATCCCCAGATATAAACATTTTACCATGTGAATGATCAAAGCCCTCCAGATATTCAGTAAATTCCTCAAAAAACAGCTGACAATTTGTATTTGGTGGTAGATAAATGATAACAAAAGTTAGCCTCTGAGAGGTGTTGACCATGAAAGTTACAGCTGTGTTCAAAAGTTGTAATATATGGTGAAGGCAAATTTCTTAATTGAGAAAATTCATTAGTATTAATAAATATTCCTACTCCACCGCCCCTTCTAGTAACTCTTGAAGTGTGCATGAATGTGTGAGTAGTGTCATTTCCACAATTTTAGATTTGTCTGATTCATTTAACCATGTTTCCGCAATACCCAAAACATCATATGACTTTTCAGCGATTAATTATCGTAGTTCAACAGTCTTATTCCCTACTGACTGAATATTAACAAACCCACATTGAATATTATCATTTCTCCTAGTATCCATGATCAGTCATATCCCTCAGATTGTTTAGCCCAATTTCTAAAGTTTTACATTGCCTGTTAACCTTATGATTTGTTTCTGGCCTTGATAGTCGCACACAATTAATACACTTATACGAATTACTGGAACACTCCTTAGTCAAATGATTACCAGCACACTTGGCACACACAACAGCATCACCATTTTTCTTAAAATTACAGTTATGCTCAGTATGTCCATACCTTTGACAACAATAGCAATTAAATACATGATACCTATCCCTAACATTATACCTGGCCCACTGCAAGCACACATCAACATACCTGTGAATGAGCTCTCTTATTTCTGGGGTGCACCTTAGAATAAAATGACTAGTATTACCATGTGCAGGCTTAGTGAAAATCAATTCAATCTTGTCATGGACACCTTCAGCTGACTGAAGATAGCTGTTCTTAGCAATTAAATATTCATCATCATCATCTTGACACTCTTCCATGGACACATTACAAATCATTATCTTGGGAGCAAACTTCTTAGTCATCCTAGTTTCGACATTACTCAATACACTACTTATCTTATTAGCTGCCCTTTTCCCCTCTTGCTCGTTTGCAAAGTCCATCACAACATTACCTCATCCAGTAAACTTCGTGTTGACCACTGGTACATCTTTCAGGACTTTAACCAGCTCATTCTTTCTACTGACAGCATTATTATGTGAATCAAGTGACTTTACAATTAGCACATTCTTTTTCTTTTCTGCAGCAGCATATGTATCACTTTTCTGGCCTTTATCAAAGTGCAAATTAACCATAGTGTTAATAATCTCCTCTTTCGTGTCAACCAGCACATTTTTCTTTTTATCCAACACAGCTTCAGCACCTGAACCCTCAACAGTGACTACATTTACAACTGTGCTGACTATTTCATCTTTAACTTCATGAATTTTCTGGTGTAAGCTCTCTGAATTGACCACTAACCTTGATATGCACTCACTGATCTCTGGCATTACTCCACCCTCCTCCAACTTTTCTGTAAGTGCACGGTTCTCAAGCTTTAACTGCTGATTTCCCTCAGTCAGCTTGCTAATCACACTCTTCATGCTCTCAGACTCATTGTAGCAGTCCATCACCTTCTTCCTACATGGTTTACACATCCAATCCACCTTCTTTAGA
Source organism: Eriocheir sinensis (assembly GCF_024679095.1). Classification (NCBI taxonomy): domain Eukaryota; kingdom Metazoa; phylum Arthropoda; class Malacostraca; order Decapoda; family Varunidae; genus Eriocheir; species Eriocheir sinensis. The sequence goes on from NW_026111605.1 coordinate 62,691, forward strand.
TCCCCATCCTGTACACTATGAAGAAACAGACACTTCTTAGGCGACCATTTCTCACAGACATCACACGCTATCCAATCTGAGGAAAATTCTTGCCCCTTAATACACTGCTGACATTTAATAGGGCCCGCCATTCTGTACCCATATGCAGAATACAGTATTTCAGACACGACAGACTATGTAGAGTTGAGTAGGGTCATACTCTTAATGCACCACTGCCCGAATGCACCAACCCTAGGTCTGAATGTACCAAAGGGAGGGTAAAGAGGGTTGTGACAGGTATGTGGGGCGTACAGAGGGTCATGGCAGGTGTGTGAAGGGCAGGGCCGTAGCAAGAAGAAGTGAGGCCCCCCCCCAAAAAAAAAAAAAAAACTTGTGGGGCCCTATACAGACAACCGAGTTTCGTTCCGAGCTGCCCCTTACCCGCACTTTCTGTCCTCAAAAAACTTAACTCTAAGGAACTGGGGTGACTAACCAGGTGAGTAAACCCTCAACACAGCACAGCCTATTCTTAACCAACCCACGCCACAGCACGGCGTCAAGCGGCCATGCGGTCAGCACCCACCTTGAAAGTTATCTTTAATATACCAACTGAATCGAAATGGATACCAATATATAAATACGTACGCCTCAAAGGTGTCCTTCTCCATGTTGTTGAGATCTGAGGTGGTCTGCATCACAAGTCTGATGAGGAAAGTCCACTCACTAGTCAGAGCAATGTCAGTAACACCCAACCTTAACAGAGTCTAGAGAGTAGGGGTGGGCAGGTACCGGTATCAGGACCGGTATTAACGGTACCAGCTAACCGGGACGGTACCAGTACCAGATTGCTCGGTACCGGTACCAGTTGCTCGGATTTATTTATTGGATTTATTGATAATTCTTCATGTCCGATTTTTTTTTTAGGTTGCTAATAAATATGGTTATTGTTATTAGACTATGATCGAGTACATCCATAATAACTATACATGCTATTTTTTTATCGAAAAATAAATATTCTCTTAATTCAGAGAGAGAGAGAGAGAGAGAGAGAGAGAGAGAGAGAGAGAGAGAGAGAGAGACGGAAAGCAGGACAAAATGGTGGGGAACTTGGAGAGACGGTCAGCGGGTGACTCAGCGTCTACACACAGGGCCCATACCACATGGATGCGGAGCGCCGAGCGTCACTAAGATCCAAACGGTACCGGTACTAGCGGCAATGCGCAGTGCCGAGTGATCATGACGCTTCCCGGCACTCAAGTGATCATGAGGCTTCGCGGTACCAGGTACCGGTACCGGGTACCGCGAGGAATCGATTATTTGCGGTACCAGGTACCGGTACCTGGTACCGGTACCTGGTATCGGTACCTGGTACCGCGAAGCCTCATGATCACTTGGGTGCCGGAAAGCGTCATAATCACTCGGCACTGCGCATTGCCGCTAGTACCGGTACCGTTTGGATCTTAGTGACGCTCGGCGCTCGCCCGCCTCCATGTGGTATGGGCCCTGTGTGTAGACGCTGAGTCACTGCCCCGCTGACCGTCTCCCCAAGTTCCCACCATTTTGTCCTGCTTTCCGTTTCCATCACAGCTCCCGTTTCCATTATTTTATTATTTGATTTATTTATTGGAGTTACTGGATAATTCTTCATGTCCGATTCTTTTTCTTTTTTAGGTTGCTAATAAATATTTTTATTGTTATTAGACTATGATCGAGTACATCCATAATAACTATACATGCTATTTTTTTATCGAAAAAATAAATATTTACTTCATTCAGAGAGAGAGAGAGAGAGAGAGAGAGAGAGAGAGAGAGAGAGAGAGAGAGAGAGAGAGAGAGAGAGAGAGAGAAAATAAATATTCACTTCATTCAGAGAGAGAGAGAGAGAGAGAGAGAGAGAGAGAGAGAGAGAGAGAGAGAGAGAGAGAGAGAGAGGGATAATTTACATAGATTTACATAGAAAATCAGACCACACAGACCCCATGGTCCAGACTAGGTGGTCTGTCCTTAAACCTAAGTGATTTTACATTAATCAGAAGGCTCCTAAACGTTGCCTTTCTACTCTAGTTGATATTAAGTTGAAGGAGAGAGAGAGAGTTTTCTTTACAGGAAATTTATTTGGGAATTTCATCAGAAGTCATTAAGAAAAAAAAAACTCCTTCGGGTACCGGTACCGGTACTAGAGTTTTCGGTACCGGTACTACCGGTACTCAAATTAACGGTACTTGCCCATCCCTACTAGTGAGCAACTAGCGTCGGTCGCGGGCTGCGGGCTGTGGTCGGTCGTGCGCCTGGCAGGCGGCATGAAACGAGTCTCGCGAATCGGTCAAGATATTTCGGCGAGCCTTAATCGATCACAATATCTCGCCACACCGGCGCGTTACCCCTGCCGTTTACCCGCCACACGATTCATGACTGAGGGCCTCGTCCAGCGCTCGTGAGGCAAAGTTTACCCGCCACATAGGAAACTGTATGTCGTATGAACGGCCAGTGTCTCATTGACTTGTCCGTTACTCCAGCCGACCCACCAAAGAAAATCGGAATTTCTGAGACTGGAATGAGCGAGATAGGGAGCATGGACTGAGTTGAGCACCCCAAAATGCTCCTTTTCTCCCGAAGCTATTCCTAGGGATATCTCATGACTGCGGTAGCGTATTTTAGTTAGCACCCAAAACAAATTAATTGTAGACTTGCGTAGCGTCGGTATGTCTAAAGTTGAAGAAATTCCTAGGGACATCTCATGACTGGGGTAACGTATTTTCAAGTAATTAGCACCCTCAGACATTACAGTTGAACCACATTAACTATCCACTTGCGTAGCGTAGGAATGTCTAAAATTGAAGATATTCCTAGGGACATCTCATGACTGCGTGCTCGTATTTTCAATCAATCAGCACCGTAAACATTGCAGTTGAACCACATTAAATATACACTTGCTTAGTGTTGCTCACATTCAGTCCGGAGAAAAGGTGCATTTTAGGTGCTCAGCTCAGTCCGTGTTTTGTATCTCGCTCATTCCAGTCCCTGAAAGTCCGATTTTCTTGGTGGGACTGGAATGAGCGAGATAGGGAGCACGAATTGAGCTGAGCACCCCAAAATGCTCCTTTTCTTCCGGACTGAAAGTGAGCAAAATATGTACACTACGCAAGTGTATAGTTAATGTGGTTCAACTGTAATGTGTACGGTGCTGATTGATTGAAAATGCGAGCACTCAGTCATGAGATGTCCCTAGGAATTCCTTCAATTTTAGACGTATCTACGCTACGCAAGTCTGCATTGAATATGCTTTTGGTGCTAATTAAAATACACTACCGCGGTCATGAGATATCGCTTCCCCCTTGCTTCGTCCAGCGCTCGCGAGGCAAAGCGAGCCATCAGGTGCCTGTGTGTTACCCCCGCCGTTTACCCGCCACACGATTCATGACTGAGGGCCTCGTCCAGCGCTCAAGACGCAAAGTTTACCAGCCACACAGCAAATTGTATTTCGTATGAAGGGCCAGTGTCACCCTGACATGTCCGTTACTCCAGCCGTTTACCTGTCACTCGAGGATTCAGTGACTGCTTCGGCAAGCGCTCAAGAGGCAAAGCGAACCATTATAAGGGCGAGCGACCTACCCCCGCCGTTTACCCGCCCAGGTGCTGGCGCGTTACCCCCGCCGTTTACCCGCCACACGATTCATGACTGAGGGCATTGTCCAGCGCTAGAGAGGCAAAGTTTACCCGCCACACAGCAAATTGTATGTCGTATGAAGGGCCAGTGGCTCCTTGACTTGTCCGTTACTCAAGCCGTTTACCCGTCACTCGAGGATTCAGTGACTGCTTCGGCAAGCGCTCAAGAGGCAAAGCGAACCATTATAAGGGCGAGCGACCTACCCCCGCCGTTTAGCCGCCCAGGTGCTGGCGCGTTACCCCCGCCGTTTACCCGCCACACGATTCATGACTGAGGGCATTGTCCAGCGCTAGAGAGGCAAAGATTACCCGCCACACAGCAAATTGTATGTCGTATGAAGGGCCAGTGTCTCCTTGACTTGTCCGTTACTCCAGCCGTTTACCCGTCACTCGAGCAGTCAGTGACTGCCTCGGCCAACGCTCAAGAGGCAAAGCGAACCAATATTAAGTGCGAGCGAGCTACCCCCGCTGATTACCCGCTTGCCTCGTCCAGCGCTCACGAGGCAAATCGAACCATTATTAAGTGCGAGCGAGCTACCCCCGCTGATTACCCGCTTGCCTCGTCCAGCGCTCACGAGGCAAAACGACCCATCAGGTGCTGGCGCGTTACCCCCGCCGTTTACCCGCCACACGATTCATGACTGAGGGCCTTGTCCAGCGCTCAAGACGCAAAGTTTACCCGCCACACACCAAATTCTATGTCGTATGAAGGGCCAGTGTCTCCTTGACTAGTCCGTTACTTCAGCCGTTTACCCGTCATTCGAGCAGTCGGTGACTGCCTCGGCCAGCGCTCAGGAGGCAAAGCGAACCATTAAGGGCGAGCGACCTACCCCCGCTGAAGTAACGGACGTCACTCGAGCAGTCGGTGACTGCCTCGGCCAGCGCTCAAGAGGTAAAGCGGGTGCTCGGTGCGCACGGTGGTCCGTCTCCTTAGCTGGAGGCGCTTGCATGCAGGGGGCGCAGTCCCGGGACTTGCCATTCGACGCCGTCGTGCAAATCTGTTGTTGGCCTCGCCGACGTTGCTTGGGCTCTCGGTTGGCGCGCCGCGCGTCAGGCGGGCTTCGGGTGGGGGTCTCGACTCTCATCCGGGTTCGTCCCGCGCGGCTTTGCCTTCCGATCCTGCTCTGTCCGGAGTGGCCTAGCACGCGTGCTGTCGGGAAGTACCTTGAGCAGACATGTTGGGACCCGAAAGATGGTGAACTATGCCTGGCCAGGATGAAGCCAGAGGAAACTCTGGTGGAGGTCCGTAGCAATTCTGACGCGCAAATCGATTGTAAGAGCTGGTTATAGGGGCGAAAGACTAATCGAACCATCTAGTAGCTGGTTCCCTCCGAAGTTTCCCTCAGGATAGCTGGTACTCGCTGAAACGGAGTAGTTTCATCCGGTAAAGCGAATAATAAGAGTTCTTGGGGACGAAACGTTCTCATCCTATTCTCAAACTTTAAATGGGTGAGATGCCGAGCTTGCTTGAAGGCTGAAGCTTCGGCGACTAATCCGAGTATCTAGTGGGCCAATTTTGGTAAGCAAAACTGGCGCTGTGGGATGAACCAAACGTCGAGTTAAGGGGCCTAAACGAATGCTCATCTAGACCCCATCGAAAGGCGTTGGTTGCTATAGACAGCAGGACGGTGGCCATGGAAGTTGGAATCCGCTAAGGAGTGTGTAACAACTCACCTGCCGAAGCAACTAGCCCTTAAAATGGTATGGCGCTCAAGCATTCTCCCGATACTCGACCGCCGGTGGCACTAAGGGCCAAGCTCCCCTCTTCACTGGGGGGAGCCCAGGCCTCCAAGCCCCGGCGAGTAGGAGGGTCGCAGGGGTGAGCGCTGAAGGGATCCGGCGCAAGCCGGCCTGGAGCCGCCCCTGGTGCAGATCTTGGTGGTAGTAACAAATAATCGAGAGAGAATTCCCTTGAAGGCCGATGTGGAGAAGGGTTCCATTTGAACATCAGTTGGACATGGGTTAGTCGCTCCTAAGCCCAAGGCCTTATCCCACGCTAGAGGCAACGGCCAAGCGAGTTGTCGTCATCCGTGGCGGCCTATCCGTGAGAGATTCTTCTCAATTGCCGATGGGTATTCGTGGCGAAAGTGATTACGGTACTTATTCCGTAACCAGGCCGGGATGCCAACCGGGGCTAGGTTCCTTCTTGGGACGGCCCTTAGTGCAGGAACCCGGTAACGGGAACCAACTCGCGTCCACGGCGGTGGTCCGGGGAAGAGTTTTCTTTTCTGTTTAAGGCGCAGTGACCCTAGAAGCCACTCGCAGAGCGAAAGGGTGTTGGTAACACCGTCTGCCGTAGAGCGCCGCGGTTCTTGCGGCGTCCCGCGTACCACTGCCGGTCCGTGAAGCATGCGAGGCAGGTAACTGCATGGGGCGAAGCGGGGGGGTCTTCTGCTGCTGCCCGCTGCCGGGCGACGTTCTGCGGCGTCATGGCGCGGTGCACGTACGCAGTCGGCCTCCGTGATGCACCCCAGTTTCGGGCCTGTGCGTACCGATATCCGCAGCCGGTCTCCAAGGTAAGAAGCCTCTGGTCGATAGACTAATGTAGGTGAGGGAAGTCGGCAAATTAGATCCGTAACTTCGGGATAAGGATTGGCTCTGAGGATCGGGCCAGTCGGGCCCGTGCGGGAAGCGGGACTGGGTTCGGGCGCTGGACATGGCTCAGAGGCTCAGAGCTGCGCGCGGTGATGGGTGATGCCGTCTACCCTGCGGCGCCGACGTCGCCGGTGTCCGCCCATCCTCAGTGTCTCGCCTTCTCCGGTGGCGGCGACCCATTCCAAATTCGGCCTCGCGTCGCGCTGTCCTTGTTCTATCAGCTCGCCGGTGCGGCGGTGCTTGTGGTCCGGGTTCGCAAAGGGGGCCGGCGGACTATCACCGTGTCGTTTCGGCCCTCAAAAGCCCCGGCGCGGCGTCCTCCGGTCGCTCCCGGTCCCACTCCGCCGTCCGCGCTAAAGCCGGCGCGGCGGGGCAGCGCGCGTTGGGGAATCACCGCAGAGTTCGCGCAGCGCCGGTCTCGCAGGCGGGACACGCTCATGCGAGGTGGGGCCAACGGCCAAAGCCATCTTGATATAAAAGCCTTAGCCTGGGATCGATGACGTCACGCGTTGGGTCCGCAATGCCTCACTCACTAAAACTCTTCTAATTTCTCATCCACCTTTTTTACGCTATCCACTAACATTATTAATAGTATCATTATGATAACTATTATTGTTATTATTATTATTATTATTATTACCTTTTAATTATTTATTATTTATTATTATTATTATTATTATTATTATTATTATTATTATTATTATTATTACTGTACATGATTGCATGTATTAGTAGTAATTTTATATTTACTTCATCTTGTATAGTAAATCTAGATCTCCATTAGTTTTTTTTTTATTTTTAATTTAGATCCTGGTTTCTCTAATAAATGTATAACTTACCTTTATCCAGATATAGCATTAGTCAGGGAAATAAAAATATTGATGAAAACATACCATTTACTTTAATGGAAAAAAATAAATCAATAATATTTCAGGGAGTAAATATCAGGTCAAAACAATATTTGTGTAGATAAATGTTGTGCCCCAAAATAGAAAATATGCTCAAGAAAAAAGGGCAATACGTAAATACTAAAAGCATTTATATAAATCAATCCCTACCACTCTACAGAGCATATATCATCAGTCACACAACCATCCTCCATTGCAATAAAATACCTACATTGATCCTTAATTGAAAATGTCTTAAGAGATAACCTATATACTGTCTTCTAAGACTCTTTCAATGTTGACAGCTTCCTTTTTTTATCGTCCTTTCGGCCTACTGTATCATTGTATGATTTTGTGAAGTTATTCAACAAAATATTTGTCACAGGCCAAATACACATCCTCAGAAGTTGACTTACTGATGTATTACATGGACAACATTCCTCTACATCAACCAGAGTCCCTTGAAAATTCAGTGATAACCTAACGAGGGCTAGTCGTTGGTTACTGGTGCACTGAATAAATTCTGTCTTAAAATTGTTTAGGAGAGCTTGAAATATTTGATAGGTGTGGATACACACAGACAGAGTGAAATCTGTTGGCCATTTCAAGCCTCCTCTATCAAGACTGTGGAGATACTGACATTCTTCAGGAATTTCTGCCTCCATTACTTTATCAAGAGAAATCCGACTCACACACAGGTCACACTTAAGTCTTTTCCTGACTACATGAGCTACATAACCAGCAATGTACATCATCACACTTTCATCTTGCTTTGACAAACTCTGCTCTTTGACATACTTCTCAACACCCTTGAATTTCTCCAGACAGTCTACGGATTCAGAGTGAGATTTAGATTCAAGTTGAGAGTGGTTCAATTCAGTGAGAGTTAATGGTCCAAATTTTGATGAACCCATTGAAAGAACATTAATAACTTTGATTTTCCTCTCAGATTCCATTACTTGAGCAACAGCCACATTATAATTTGCACCACTCATTTTCCTGTATTGTCCAAATCTACCTTCCAGTTTGTCTGTTTGGAACTTTCCCAACAAAACATAGCGAAAGTCATGGTCTTTCAAGAGGTAATCACATAACTTAACTAGGGTTGCTGTAGTGTGCTTCAGAGCAAAAGCTGTTTCTCGCGAGAGCTGACCAATCCTTTCATGCTGCACCAATTCCATTCCCTCCCAAGCTGCAAGCCACTGATCAAAGGTAGTGAGAAACAGCAAGTTTGGATCTGTAGATGAATCCTGCCTGATGGGGTCACATTGTGCTTGACGGAGGGCAACACCTTTATCTGGAGTTTTAACATTTACTATATGCCACCATGACATGATTTGTTGCAAGAAAGCAGCAGTGCCTGACACACCTGGCAAATTCATAGTTTTCAGTGCAGCCACATTCTTTTCATCAAACAACCTCACAACAAGCTGTACATTCTGCCTTTCTAAGTTATTGGGGAAAAGTACTTTTCTGATAAGCCTGGAGCTAGCTTCACACATTTCTTTCTTTCTTTGGCATACAGTTCTTTCAGTGGCTGTAAACTTGCTTCCTCTTGAATTGTGAGGTTGGAAGGTGAAGGTATTACAAAAGTTTGAATGGGTTTCTTCTGATTGAGCCAATTATTTCGTATACATTTTAGCAAATGGACTGAATCAAACAGGAGGAAAAGTTGCTCACTTGAATCATAGGGATTTGAAATGGAGGGGGTAAGAGGCCCATCACATAACTTTTCAAACATCTTTCTATTAACCCTGTTATTGTCAGAAATCAATGAAACAACTTTATATCCAATATCATGTAGGAATGCCAAAACTTTGTGTGTTAAGTCAAGTAGGTTGTCAGCTGTCAGTTTGCAGACTGGATACAAAGCAGCAACATGCTTGTGCTTTGATAAAAGTGATGAAATCATGAAAGCCTGAATTGTTGTTGCTGGTTCATCTGAATTCACAGAAGCACCATAAATTTTCCCTCCTTTATAAGAAAGACCCTTCTTTACATGTATCTCATCAAGCAGTACGTTCACCAGTTTTTCTTCACTTTTCAGACTAGAAAATGTTTCCTTCAGAAACAGTTCATGTGAATTTTCTGTATTTAGACACTTAGCACCAGTAGATATACTCAGTTTCCTAAGGTAATTAGGTGAGGAAGAACGAGAACTCCACTGTCACGCAGACTTGTGTACAGTGATGGATTGGTCATAAACACACTGTAAGACCAAACCAAAAATCACAGCTGTATTTCATACTATCTTTGCAGATCAAACCTAGTTGTTCAGCACAGAACCACATCACTTTCTTTTGGAGCTCATTTCATCGTTGTCAGTTTCCAAAATCTCTTCAATAGTTTCTTTACACTGAGTAAGTTTTTCAGTGACAGTTAAAGTTGATGCAGATTCAAGATTAAGGTGACTAAGTAAATTCTCAAATTTTGACCACAAATCACATGCATTTGCTTCTCCTAAAAGCCACTTCAACTTTCTTGGTTTTAAGGTATTATTTTCAAGCCACACTGAAACTGTTAAATCTGACATAACTTTAAAGGACACTGTTAGCTTTGGTTGGCCATCGCAGTTAATTCTAAGGAAAGACACATAGTCATCACTGGAAAGATGCAGCCAACCTTTAGAGAGCTTTTCAGTAAATCCTTCACAAAATTCTTTAAAGCTGTTTATTTGGTCTTTCTCAATCCAATCACTGAACACCATTTCATCACGTTCAATTAGCTTGTCTCTCCTTTCCTGTGGAGTGGTGCGAGGAGCTGGTATTTCCTTGGACATATACTTGGGCTGGTTTTCAAAGATGGTTGGACAAGCATCTTTATGTAGAGATGGCCTGCCTCTCTTTGCTGTTACTACAGTTCCATCAGCGTGTGTCATACTGTCTTCTGTAATAATGAAACGTTTTCGGAAGTGCTTGGAACAAACAATTGTATTTTCTGTTGGAGTAAAGTCTTTCCTGTGGATAGCCCTCATCCACTGCTGCCGTCGCTGTTCATCTTTAGGGAAACTTAACGCAGATTCATATGCATATTTATAGTTGGACTTGCATCCTGGCACACAGCATGACCTCGGCATCTGCAAATACAAGTTTTATGAAACCTTGTAGCAACAATGTGATAGGCAAGTTATTGAAAATATTATGGATTTATTTATAGGTTGGACCCTTTCCAAGTGTGGATCTGTCGATGCCTCTTCTAAGGCCAACCCCCTTGTTTGGGGAATCTGAGCCTGGCATATAGATAGATTTTTAATAAATAACAAGTGGTAATCAAAGATTAGAACCCGTTTGGAATGTATGGAGTAAAGATTGTATATTAAAATATAAGTTAATATAATCAACTGATATCGCCTTTAATATCTACTAAATTTTACATTACTCGTTTTGAGCAAATGCGTTCATTTGAGTGTAAATAAAGTATATACTCATATCTAAGTAGTTAGGTATAACCTAGAGAGAGAGAGAGAGAGAGAGAGAGAGAGAGAGAGAGAGAGAGAGAGAGAGAGAGAGAGAGAGAGAGAGAGAGAGAGAGAGAGAGAGAGAGAGAGAGAGAGAGAGAGAGAGAGAGAGAGAGAGAGAGAGAGAGAGAGAGAGAGAGAGAGAGAGACTACACACACACACACACACACCTCAACAACCCTCACACAATGCTCAATGTTAATTAATACAGTCTAATATATTTGTCCTAGTAGGTATGTCTACAACCTGCACTGAATAATTATCCTGAAAACTTTCTATGATCTTATTTTCTGCACGAGTACCACCTACAATTGTTTCCCAGTTTGCTGAGGCAAGATCAAAATCCCGTATAATAAGTGCCCGCCTAGAAATCCCCTATTTACCTCACCTACTACCTATAATGTCATCTACTTCAGGTGACTGATTTGGTGGTGTATACAAAGCTCCAATTCTTACTACCTTGTTTTATTTGCGCTTATCATCAACCCACAAAGATTATATTATATCTGATCCCTAACCTAACTAAGGAAAATGTGTTTCATGTAAGTCACTACACCCACACTATTTCCTATCAGCTCTCTGATTAATATAGGTATAGTATGGTATACCCATCTACATCATACTCTTTCCTACTCTCCTTAAACTTTTCATTATATAGGTATCCATGCCTCTATAATACATACTACACATAAATCTTCCTCCATTATATAACTAAATAACGCATCCTTCTTGTTTCTCAGGCTTGTAGCCTTAGCATAAACATTTCAAGTATATCATCCTAGATGTTCACTTTTTCATAATTCTGTTCTCACCTGTTGGCACGTGGCTACAGTTTCTAAAATCTATACAGAACGAACACCCGTTGCTAATCCTATCTTGTTTATTCCTATCACCTATCAGTCATATATTAATTTTTATGCAATGTTAAATTTTAAATTCTCACCTTTGAAAGACAGCTGTTTCACAGGAAGAACTAGTCAAAAGTAGTTGCCAGGAGTAACACTAGCTCACAGGATCATGCTTATGCCAGCCAACCAGAGATGCATATGTATGAAACCGGTCCATGATGCCTTGCAGTAGATTCAGTCTACCTAGAAACAAAGTGATAATTAACATGCGTATTGTCAAGGTGTATTATATCATTCACCTCAGCAAATAGAAAATTCATAAGAACTTCCATCATCAGTTATTACATTTATAATTTAATATCCTGAAAAGGGAGATATTTTACTTTTTTTATATCAGGGGCTGTGGCCAAAGGAAAAAAAATGTACAACAAAAAGCCCGCTAGTTGCCACACCCAAAAGCATTAAGTTAAGAGAAAATCCGGAAGAATGACCAATTTAGTTAGGAAGATGTCTTGATACTTTACTCTTTAAAGAAGTTAAGTTGTAGTGTGGGAAAATAGTCAGGAAGAGAGTTCCAGAGTTTACCAGTCAAAGGGATGAAGGAGTGAAAGTACTGGTTAACTCTTGCATTAGTGAGATGGACAGAATATGGGTGAGAATGCAGCGGGGCCGTGGGAGGGGGGAAGGTAGACAGGCAGTCAGTTCTTGAGAGCACTGAGAATTATGCTATTATAACTTAATCAGTAAGCTGAAAACGCCCTCTCCTTTAGATTACCAAGCTTAAAACAGCATCTTCTATAGACTAATGTTTATAAACACCTTTCTCCTTAGAGAATCAAGCTTAAAACACACCTTTCTCCTTAGACCAGCAAGATTAAAACATTTTTTTTGTCTCATCAAGGTAGTGCAGAAGAGGCAACCTCTATGAAAGGAGGACTGCGTCTTACATTTACCTAATTGGACCAACAAGCTTAAAATACCTACTTTTTTTCTTCTAAGCCTGTGTCAACCCTGTTATAGGAAGGTAACATTTTTTTTTAACATGAAACTTATTACACAGTTTATGAACTCTTGAAAGCCATAGGTTTAATTATGTCATGAGCTTGTCTCATATTTAAGTGAACACATCACACCGAGCCACACAACACACCACACATCATACCCAGCCAAACTACACCACACACACACACACACACACAATATACTCAGCTCACCGAATCATAAATCACACTCAGGAACACCAAACCACACAAGCTATACCGCATATCACACCCAATCACGTCACACCACTCACAATACTGAGCCTCTGTGTCAACTCCTTACACACCCGGACTGCTACGAGTACACCACGCTACATAATCACACCCAGCAAGTCGATGTGCTCTGCATCACACCCAGCCACTACATACCACACATCACATCCAGGAACACTACCAGTACACCACACATTTCACACTGCCTCATCACACAAGCCACACCACAAAAGGTCACGGATATTTTTCATACCTTACTTTCCTGATATCGGAGATAACAAGCTGAGCTCATTCCGTAGGGGAATGTCTGGCTGCCTCGACAGAGACTGCAAACAGGCAAAATATGAATTACACACACACACACACACACACACACACACACGTTCATATACCTGCCAGTTACCTTGGGGAGTCAGAGTTATTTACAAGGCAGGCCGGAATCACCAAGGGCGGAAGAACTATGGGTCGGTGTGACCAGGGCCAGAATAACTGTGGGATAAAGGGACTTGTTACTGCTTATCACAGGGGATTTAGGATTTATGAAAGATAATACCGCTGCCAAATTACAAGACCGACGTCAAGCATTCATCACGGTGTTTGGAATGATATGACACATGATATTCACGTGAGTTTTACAGTTTTATACAGCACTATGGTAATAAAGTACTGTACTAATTCAGTGTTGTCCAAACTGGGGTCCGCGTACCCCTGGGGGTACGCAGTATTGATCAAAGGGGTACGTGGAAAGACGATGAACACACACACACACACACACACACACACACACACACACACTAAAGAAACTTCCCATGTTCTATGAAGGAAAAGAGAGAGGGAGGGACGGGCACCTTTATGAAGGACGCGTAATATACGTGTACCTAAATATAATATAATATAATATAATATAATATAATATAAATATAACATAATATAATTGAGTTTCATCAGCCATGGGGGGTACGTAACAGTAGGAGAAGGTAATACAGGGTACAATAGGCGAAAAAGTTTGGACAGCATTGTACTAATTCACAACTAAATAAGTTTCTCACCTTGTACATGGAGTGTCACTGTGTTGGAGCGAGTACATCCGACCACCACAATGTTTGAAATGCAACTGACGCTCCTTGTCCCCCTCCCGCGCCGCCCACAGCTGGGCGGCCACCGCCAGCCAACGGACCCGACGCGTGACGTCATCGATGGTTTTCGCTGCCAGGCTAAGGCTTTTATATAAAGATGGCTTTGCAACGGCCCGGTGTGCGGCGGCTCGCATTTCGCGGTGGCGTCTCTAGCCCTTTCGCCACTCGTGCCGAGAGCTCGGACCGGCGTGTCTCCGGTAATCGGCGGGGGTAGGTCGCTCGCCCTTAATGGTTCCTTTGCCTGTTGAGCGATTGCCGAGGCAGTCACTGACGGGCAAACGGCAAGAGTAACGGACTCAGGCCTCGCGAGCGCTGGCCGAGGCCAGCGGGTAATCGGCGGGGGTAGGTCGCTCGCCCGTAATGGTTCGCTTTGCCTCCTGAGCGCTGGCCGAGGCAGTCAACGACTTCTCGAGTGACGGTTAAACGGCTGGAGTAAGGGTCAAGTCAAGGAGACACTGGCCCTTCATACGACATAGAATTTGATGTGTGGCGGGTAAACTTTGCGACTTGAGCGCTGGACGAGGCCCTCAGTCATGAATCGTGTGGCGGGTAAACGGGGGGGGAGGGGTGGGGGGGGAGGGTAACGCGCCAGCAATTGATGGCTCGTTTTGCTTCGTCACCGCTGGACGAGGCAAGCGGGTAGTCAGCGGGGGTAGCTCGCTCGCACTTAATAATGATTCGTCTTGCCTCGTGAGTGCTGGACGAGTGAAGCGGGTAATCATCGGAGATAGGTCGCTCTCCCTTAATAATGGTTCGCTTTGCCTGTTGAGCGCTGGCCGAAGCAGTAACTGACGGGTAAACGTTGGGAGTAACGGACTCAGGCTTCGCGAGCGCTGGCCGAGGCCAACGGGTAATCGGCGGGGGTAGGTCGCTCCCCCTTAATGGTTCGCTTTGCCTCTTGAGCGCTGGCCGAGGAAGTAACTGACGGGTAAACGGCGGGAGTAACGGACTCAGGCCTCGCGAGCGCTGGATGAGGCCAGCGGGTAATCGGCAGGGGTAGGTCGCTCGCCCTTAATGGTTTACTTTGCTTCCTGAGCGCTGGCCGATGCAGTCACCGACTGCTCGAGTGACGGGTAAACGGCTGGAGTAACGGACAAGTCAAGGAGACACTGGCCCTTGATACGACATACAATTTGGTGTGTGCCGGGTAAACTTTGCGTCTTTAGCGCTGGACGAAGCCCTCAGTCATGAAACGTGTGGCGGGTAAACGGGTGGGCGGGTAACGCGCCAGCACCTGATGGCTCGTTTTGCCTCGTGAGCGCTGGACGAGGCAAGTGGGTAATCAGCGTGGGTAGCTCGCTCGCACTTAATAATGGTTCGTTTTGCCTCGTGAGTGCTGGACGAGACAGTCACTGACGGGTAAACGGTGGAAGTAACAGACTCAGGCCTCGCGAGCGCTAGCCGAGGCCAACGGGTAATCGGCGGGGGTAGGTCGCTCGCCCTAAATGGTTCGCTTTGCCTATTGAGCGCTGGCCGAAGCAGTAACTGACGGATAAACGGCGGGAGTAACGGAGTCAGGCCTCGCGAGCGCTGGTCGAGGCCAGCGGGTAATCGGCGGGGGTAGATCGCTCGCCCTTAATGGCGGCGGGAGTAAAGGACTCAGGCCTCGCGAGCGCTGGCCGATGCCAGCGAGTAGTCGGCAGGGGTAGATCGCTCGCCCTTAATGGTTAGATTTGCCTCGTGAATGCTGGCCGAGGCAAGCGGGTAATCGGCGGAGGTAGGTCGCTCTCCCTTAATAATGATTCACTTTGCCTCTTGAGCGCTGGCCGAGGCAGTAACTGACGGGTAAAATGTGGGAGTAACTGAGCGCTGGCCGAGACCAGTAGGTAATCGGCGGGGGTAGGTCGCTCGCCCTTAATGGTTCGCTTTGCCTCCTGAGCGCTGGCCGACGCAGTCACCGACTGCTTGAGTGACGGTTAAACGGCTGGAGTGACGGACAAGTCAAGGAGACACTGGCCCTTCATACGACATACAATTTGGTGAGTGGCGGGTAAACTTTGCGTCTTGAGCGCTGGACGAGGCCCTCAGTCATGAATCGTGTGGCGGGTAAACGGGGAGGGGGGGGGGGGTAACGCACCAGTACCTGATGGCTCGTTTTGCCTCATGAGCGCTGGACGAGACAAGTGGGAAATCAGCAGGGGTAGCTCGCTCGCACTTAATAATGGTTCGTTTTGCCTCGTGAGTGCTGGACGAGGCAAGCGGGTAATCGGCGGAGGTAGGTCACTCTCCCTTAATAATGGTTCGCTTTGCCTCTTGAGCGCTGGCCGAGGCAGTAACTGACGGGTAAATGGCGGGAGTAACGGACTCAGGCCTCGCGACCGCTGGCCGAGGCGAGCGGGTAATCGGCGGGGTTAGGTCGCTCGCCATTAATGGTTCGCTTTGCCTCTTGAGCGCTGGCCGACGCAATCACTAACGGGTAAACGGCGGGAGTAACGGACTCAGGCCTCGCGAGCGCTGGCCGAGGCCAACGGGTAATCGGCGGTGGTAGGTCGCTCGTCCTTAATGGTTCGCTTTGTGTCTTGAGCGCTGGCCGAGGCAGTCACTAACGGGTAAACGGCGGGAGTAACGGACTCAGGCCTCGTGAACGCTGGCCGAGGCCAGCGGGTAATCGGCGGGTGTAGGTCGCTCGCCATTAATGGTTCGCTTTGCCTCCTGAGCGCTGTCCGAGTCAGTCACCGACTGCTCGAGTGACGGGTAAACGGCAGGAATAACGGACAAGTCAAGGAGACACTGGCCCCTTATACGACATACAATTTGGTGTGTGGCGGGTAAACTTTGCGTCTTGAGCGCTGGACGAGGCCCTCAGTCATGAATCGTATGGCGGGTAATCGGGGGTGGGGGGGGGTGCGGGGGGTTGCGCGCGAGCACCTGATGGCTTGTTTTGCCCCGTGAGTGCTGGACGAGGCAAGCGAGTAATCAGCGGGGGTAGCTCGCTCGCACTTAATGGTTCGTTTTGCCTCGTGAGTGCTGGAAGAGGCAAGCGGGTAATCGGCGGAGGTAGGTCGCTCTCCCTTAATAATGGTTCGCTTTGCCTTTTGAGCGCTGGCCGAGGCAGTAACTGACGGGTAAACGGTGGGAGTAACGGACTTTCTAGCGATCACCGAACAATCACATTCAGCATCAATATGAAAGAAAGTAAAGTAACTCCTAATAAAGAAAAGGTGCCTGATTATCAAAGAGCGAATTTCGTAAGACTCCGATCAATTCTAAATAATTCTGACTGGACTGAAATCACGGCGGAAACAGATATTGAAAAATTTTGGGGGGCCTTCACCACAATATTGAACAATGCCATAAGCATATGCGTACCCTATCGTAACAGACGTTCAGCTTCTAAGAAGAAACCCAAATGGTGGAATAACGAAATTCAAAATAGCCTATCTCTTAAAAAACGCGTATACAGTAGGTACATATCATCTCAGAGCGAGGCTGACAAACTAGAGTTGGACAGAGTTCGCCGCGAAACCAAGAAATTAATAAAACGAAGCAAGAAAAATCTTGAAGAATATATAGCGGAAACAAGTAAATCTAATCCTAAAGAATTTTTCAGCTATGTAAATAATAAAAAGTCACTCACTTGTGGTATCGGACCGCTTGCTAATAAAAATGGTAACCACACGAACGATGAAAATGAAATGGCCACAATCCTAAATGACTTTTTCGCATCCGTATTTACCGACGAAGATTGTTTATCACCTCAACCGCCGGAGGTTAGAAGGACCGAAAAGATGTTAAGTGGCGTGCTCATCGTAGAAAGTGACATTTTACGCACAATTGAAAAGATTAAAGTAAGCAAAGCTCCTGGTCCAGACAAAATTACCCCTTGGGTCTTAAAAGAAATCAAACATCAAATTTGTAAACCGCTCTCCATCATATTCAATAAATCTTTAACAGCTGGAAAAGTTCCGTCGGATTGGAAACTTGCAAATGTCACACCAATTTTCAAAAAGGGGACAAGTCTCATCCAGGAAACTATCGACCAATTAGCCTGACATCTATTGTTTGTAAGTTAATGGAGACTATCATTCGCGACAATATGGTGAAATTCTTCGAAGAAAATAATATAATAAATAATTCGTAACATGGCTTCCGTAGTAAACGTTCGTGTTTGACTAACTTACTTGATTTTTTTCACTATATTTTTGAGGTGTTCGATGAAAGCAGATCAGTAGATATCATATATCTGGATTTTCAAAAGGCATTTGATAAGGTCCCCCACCAACGATTGCTCAGCAAACTACTGGCGCACGGTATCTCGGGTAACATTCACAATTGGCTTGCGGACTGGCTCTCTGAGCGGAAACAGAGAGTAGTTCTAAACGGTGTTACATCTAACTGGCTCGATGTCAAAAGCGGCGTACCTCAAGGATCAGTGCTTGGCCCCATGGTCTTCTTAATTTATGTTAATGATATCGATGATGGGTTCACTTGCAAAGTATCAAAATTTGCTGATGACACAAAAATTGCTAGTAAAGTAACTGCGATACTCGACGAAGAAGCTTTACAATCAGATATAGATCGACTTGCACGTTGGGCCAATCAATGGCAAATGAAATTTAACGTTGAGAAATGTAAAGTGTTGCACATCGGAAAAAATAACAATCGCGTTCGGTACGTAATGAATGGCCAACAACTTTCTGCAGTAAATAAAGAAAAGGATCTTGGAATCACTATATCAAGCGATTTAAAGCCCGGTCAGCATTGTTCAGAGGTAGTTAAAACTGCAAACAAATTGGTTGGCTTCATCGGACGAGTCTTTAATAATAAATCGGAAAAAGTAATATTAAAACTGTATAATTCGTTGGTTCGACCCCGTCTAGAGTACTGTGTACAGTTTTGGTCTCCCTACTACAGAAAAGACATAGAAAAGTTGGAACGGGTCCAACGAAGAGTAACAAAGATGATTCCTAGGTTGAGAAATTTGTCATATGAACAAAGGCTTAAAGAAGTAAATTTATTCAGCCTATCAAAACGAAGAATGCGAGGCGATCTAATAGATGTGTTTAAAATGTTCAAAGGATTCAGTGATATTAATGCGGAAGATTACTTTACAATTGATCGATCAAATAGAACAAGAAGAAATCACAATTTGAAGATAAGTGGTAAAAGATTCTCGTCGCACGAAGCTAAACACTTCTTCTTCAATCGAGTTGTTAATGTTTGGAACTCTCTACCTTGTGATGTCGTTGATAGTACAACAGTTACGGCCTTCAAGAATAGATTAGACAAGTGTTTTGAATCCAACCAGCAACTTAGATATTACTCATTGTCGTAATACCGTTAAGTTCTTTCGAATACTGGTGTCCTTGTCCGCTTTTATCGCCCGGTTAGTGGTAGCAGTAATGGTAGTTCTTTCCTCTTTCCTACATAAATTCCATGCAGTTTTTCCATGCTGCATGGTTCTTTTTCCTTTCCTGCCAGCTTTGGCTGGAGGGATGGGGGGGTGGGGAGGAGCCTTCGCCTTTGCTGTCCTTCATCTTCCACCTTTGATTAGATAGTTATTGTAGCTTGTCACAAACAACCTCGTAAGGACCAGCAGGTCTGCTGTTGTTTGTTCTTCCTTTGTGTTCCTTTGTGTTCCTTTGACTCAGGCCTCGCAAGCGCTGGCCGAGGCCAACGGGTAATCGGCGGGGGTAGGTCGCTCGCCCTTAATGATTCGCTTTGCCTTTTGAGCGCTGGCCGAGGCAGTAACTGACGGGTAAACGGCGGGAGTAACGGACTCAGGCCTCGCGAGCGCTGGTCGAGGCCAGCGGGTAATCGGCGGTGGTAGGTCCCTCCCCCTTTATGGTTTGTTTTACCTCTTGAGCGCTGGCCGAGGCAGTCACTGACGGGTAAACGGCGGGAGTAACGGACTCAGGCCTCGCGAGCGCTGGCCGATGCCAGCGGGTAATCGGCGGGGGTAGGTCGCTCGCCCTTAATGGTTCCTTTTGCCTTTTGAGCGCTGGCCGAGGCAGTCACTGACGGGAAACGGCGTGAGTAACGGATTCAGGCCTCGCGAGCTCTGGCCGAGGCCAGCGGGTAATCGGAGGGGCGTAGGTCGCTCGCCCTTAATGGTTCGCTTTGCATCCTGAGCGCTGGCCGAAGCAGTCACCGAATGCTCGAGTGACGGGTAAACGGCTGGAGTAACGGACGAGTCAAGGAGACACTGGCCCTTCATACGACATACAATTTGGTGTGAGGCGGAGTAAACTTTGCGTCTTCAGCGCTGGACGAGGCCCTCAGTCATGAATCGTGTGGCTGGTAAACGGGGGTGGGGGGGAGCCGCCCCTGGTGCAGATCTTGGTGGTAGCAGCAAATAATCGAGAGAGAGTTCCCTTGAAGGCCGATGTGGAGAAGGGTTCCATATGAACATCAGTCGGACAGGGGTTAGTCGCTCCTAAGCCCAAGGCCTTATCCCACGCTAGAGGCAACGTCCAAGCGAGTTGTCGTCATCCGTGGCGGCCTATCCGTGAGAGATTCTTCTCAGTTGCCGATGGGTATTCGTGGCGAAAGTGATTACGGTACTTATTCCGTAACCAGGCCTGGATGCCAACCGGGGCTAGGTTCCTTCTTGGGACGGCCCTTAGTGCAGGAACCCGGTAACGGGAACAAACTCGCGTCCACGGCGGTGGTCCGGGGAAGAGTTTTCTTTTCTGTTTAAGGCGCAGTGACCCTAGAAGCCACTCGCAGAGCGAAAGGGTGTTGGTAACACCGTCTGCCGTAGAGCGCCGCGGTTCTTGCGGCGTCCCGCGTACCACTGCCGGTCCGTGAAGCATGCGAGGCAGGTAACTGCATGGGGCGAAGCGGGGGGGTCTGCTGCTGCTGCCCGCTGCCGGGCGACATTCTGCGGCGTCATGGCGCGGCGCACGTACGCAGTCGGCCTCCGTGATGCACCCCAGTTTCGGGCCTGTGCGTACCGATATCCGCAGCCAGTCTCCAAGGTAAGAAGCCTCTGGTCGATAGACTAATGTAGGTGAGGGAAGTCGGCAAATTAGATCCGTAACTTCGGGATAAGGATTGGCTCTGAGGATCGGGCCAGTCGGGCCTGTGCGGGAAGCGGGACTGGGTTCGGGCGCTGGACATGGCTCAGAGGCCCTGAGCTGCGCGCGGTGATGGGTGATGCCGTCTACCCTGCGGCGCCGACGTCGCCGGTGTCCGCCCATCCGCAGTGTCTCGCCTTCCCCGGTGGCGGCGACACATTCCAAATGCGGCCTCGCGTCGCGCTGTCCTTGTTATATCAGCTCGCCGGTGCGGCGGTGCTTGTGGTCCGGGTTCGCAAAGGCAGCCGGCGGACTATCACCGCGTCGTTACGGCCCTCAAAAGCCCCGGCGCGGCGTCCTCCGGTCGCTCCCGGTCCCACTCCGCCGTCCGCGCTAAAGCCGGCGCGGCGGGGCAGCGCGCGTTGGGGAATCACCGTAGGGTTCGCGCAGCGCCGGTCTCGCAGGCGGGACATGCTCATGCGAGGTGGGGCCAACGGCCCGGTGTGAGGCGGCTCGCATTTCGCGGTGGCGTCTCTAGCCCTTTCGCCACTCGTGCCGAGAGCTCGGACCGGCGTGTCTCCGGTAATCGGCGGGGGTAGGTCGCTCGCCCTTAATGGTTCCTTTGCCTCTTGAGCGCTTGCCGAGGCAGTCACTGACGGGCAAACGGCAAGAGTAATGGACTCAGGCCTCGCGAGCGCTGGCCGAGGCCAGCGGGTAATCGGCGGGGGTAGGTCGCTCGCCCGTAATGGTTCCCTTTGCCTCCTGAGCGCTCGCCGAGGCAGTCAACGACTTCTCGAGTGACGGTTAAACGGCTGGAGTAACGGACAAGTCAAGGAGACACTAGCCCTTCATACGACATAGAATTTGATGTGTGGCGGGTAAACTTTGCGACTTAAGCGCTGGACGAGGCCCTCAGTCATGAATC